>NW_028260055.1:5000-28470 GCF_056163025.1 Triticum urartu | reverse complement strand
AACGTGGATGAATACTTGCTGTTTTCTAGATTTTTGATCGGATTTTTTGGCGGCATGGCCAAGCGGTAAGGCAGGGGACTGCAAATCCTTTATCCCCAGTTCAAATCTGGGTGCCGCCTGATCAATAAAATACTTAGGTTTTTTTTATAGTGCTGATCGAATTCGATAAATTTTTACTTCGCATAAGTTCGGGCAAGAGAGTAACTGGGCCTGCCGATACTGGGTTTAGAGAAACCATACCATAGTTCTATCCTCAAACTAGGGTTAGGGTTTGTTTTGACGGTAGTGGCCAAAATGGTTATCAATAGGGGTGAGGTAGTGTTTCCTTATTCTTTTATTATATGAATTTGAATTGGTTCTTAATTGAGATTCGATTTGATAATTTTAAAATACGAGGATAAGATGTCAGAAATCTTGGTATCCAAAGAAAGGTCCCTAAGGGGCATTCTTTTTTTTTTTCAATCTAAGATTCAAGAAGGGACTCCACGAAAGAATATCAAGACTTACTAATTATTATACATTTTTTTATCGTACATCTTATGTTACCTACATACACTAAAGTAAGGACTACTTAATTCTAACGAGAATCAGATTAAATAGGTCGATCAAAAATCAATTTAGGAGTTGTATTATGGATAAAATCTCTTCATTCTTTCATAGAATGATACAAAGCAAGGCTGCAGGGTTTAGGTCAAAAATAAACATTAGGTAAGGTAGGTATCCAATAAATATTTATCTATCGATAATTTTATGGTATATTCGGGCGTCCTTTGCTTAAAAAAAAAAAAAAGAGTAACAAAAGGAATAAAAAATCTTCCTATTCCCGCTTCTTCTATTCAGGACATCATTCCCGTACTCTTTCTTTTTTAAGGAAAAAAGGGCTATAGTATCTCGTATTTTTAATGCTCTCTAATTCTACCAGAATTCCTATAAGAATTTGTTAGGAGTAAATTCCTTGAACTGATTGATCCATGGCCTTAGGGCGGAATCCCTTTTTGACTCTGTACCCTTGATTCCACTATGATTATTGATCAATAGTAGAATAATCCCTTCATAGAAATAGGAGACATAATTTAGATGGATATAGTAAGTCTCGCTTGGGCTGCTTTAATGGTAGTCTTTACATTTTCTCTTTCACTAGTAGTATGGGGAAGGAGTGGACTCTAGGGATACTACTAATTGATTAAGTAATCAAATTGTTGTATCAATTCTTTTCTTTAATGGATCATTTTGCATTAATCATTTTGTCAAACGTTATTCTTTAATCTTTTTCTTTAGTTTTGTTTCACTCCTGTAAGAAACTCTTGTATTGTAAGTTGTAATGTAAGAAAGAGCCATTATACCAATTCAGAATTTCTACTAGAAATGACGAATGGTTAAAAAAAGTTCTATACATAAGAAAATTAGACTTTCTTCCACGGAACTATTCACGGCATATCACACATTTTCCATTTCCTTTTACTTTTTACTATAGTCTATTCTTCATATTATTTTTCTTTCCTTCCATGGATTCTTTGGTCAAGAATTGTCTTAGATTTTTTTATTTTGACCTGATTGAAATTAAGTGGATGCAATGAAAAAAGAAATTGAATTAGACTACTTAACTATTTCAATCTACTAATCTATTCTATGTAGATTCAAAGATAATATAATAGAAAGAATCTAAAGTGTCGTAGAAAAAACTATATGTAGTTCTTTCTACCACACTTTAA
The DNA here is from genome assembly GCF_056163025.1 of Triticum urartu. NCBI lineage: Eukaryota > Viridiplantae > Streptophyta > Magnoliopsida > Poales > Poaceae > Triticum > Triticum urartu. The sequence goes on along the minus strand of NW_028260055.1, from coordinate 26,758 downwards.
GATTCCAACCAGATCCTTTCATTTAAGACTTGGATTTTTTTTATTTAATCCCTTTTTAATTTCTTCAATGATTAATTGGAATTCCAATTAATTATTTTGGCTGACTGTTTTTACATAAATAATAAGTAAAAAAGAAGTAGGAACTAGAATGAACAGTGCAGTAGCAATAAATGCGAGAATATTGACTTCCATAACCTCTTTATTTTTTATTTTCACAATAACTCGGGATGTAATCCCATGGAGAGGAAAAAGGGGTATCTTGTAAATTCAAGGGTAGGGCTTGCATTCTGATAATACTGAATCAATTCAATATTATGAATATCGGATCTATCAAATCAATTCATGGATGAGAGTTATATTTCACGGATGAGAGTTATATAGTATAACATAGGAAGATCCTCTATCCACACTAAGACCAAAATGGGTTTTTTGATTGGATTAGGAATTCCCTCTTTTTTAATCCTTTTCTACTTTTTCTTTTCTATATCTCTAACCCACGAGCTTTCTTAATCTTATACTTTCTTAATCTTATACAATTTCCCTTCCTTTTTCTTATAGTTATACATACAATTATGTATGTATTATATGACCAACTTTCACTTTCTATGGGTCACATAGACATCCAAATAAGCAGTAGAAGTGAGATGGGGAAAAGAGGTCTGAAATAAAAAGGGAATACGATTTATGTATGGATTCCGGTAAAATACCGGTACTCTATTCCATAAGAGTGGAATAGGAAATTAAGATGAGGATGGTATCATCATAAAGAAAGATAGAGTAATATAATATCCTAAATTCTACTAATCCACATATCGTATGTGTGTCTTTCTTTATCGATTGGGAGTAGTGAAAAAAAAATTCCTATATGCCCTCCCTCCCTCTTTAATGAGAGATGCAAAATAAAAAAGTGAAGTAAGGGTGCCCTGTGGGTATTTGATCTTGCTCCCTGCCCCTTTTTTTCATGGAAAAAGGAAATATCAATTTCTCCATTCATTGAACCCTAGTTCGGGACTGACGGGGCTCGAACCCGCAGCTTCCGCCTTGACAGGGCGGTGCTCTGACCAATTGAACTACAATCCCCGCGGGGTGTATGGCATACCCATTCTTAAATAGAACCATAAGAAGATTCGATTCGTCTTTCGTACTCTAAGAAATAGACGAATCATATACTACATACCCACATATTATATTATACGTGGGTATAGTGAGAGTGACATAACTAGTATGTCGTGATTTTTTATCACTAAAAATGGATAATAATCCAGCCTTCAATAAGAAAAACTCTTTTGTTTGTAAGAAAGGAATGAGAGAGATATGGATTAGAAAAAAAAATTTCCCTTTTTTCTTTATCTTTTATTTCTATAGATCAGACATTTTATTTTATGGAAGAAAAACAAAAGGATTTAGTTCATACTCACGAAGCCCTAGATTTTTGGTTTGGGCCGAGCTGGATTTGAACCAGCGTAGACATTGTCAACGAATTTACAGTCCGTCCCCATTAACCACTCGGGCATCGACCCAGGAAGAATTTATTCTAGGGTTTTTGCTAATCTATGATTAACCTCCTTTCATAATACTCCCTACCCCCAGGGGAAGTCGAATCCCCGCTGCCTCCTTGAAAGAGAGATGTCCTGAACCACTAGACGATAGGGGCATCACTAGACGATAGGGCCATATACAACCGCTCGTGATTATACTATAATCATAGTATGAGCAGTTTTTTGGAATTGTCAATATACTCGAAAAGTATAAATAGATCCAAAGCAAAGAGTTTTTCCAACTTTTCTGTTATGTTTTCATCTAGGATTTTTTTTAGTTGATCGTTATAGATTAATTCTCCGTGCTTCATTTAGTGTTCATACCAAAAATGCATCCATCCCGCACTAAGTCATAAAATTCTCTAAAAATATAGAGAAAGTTTCAAAAACAAAGAAAAAAAGTGAATCAATTTAGTAGAAAAGTACTCTATCAGATTCGAACCAACGACTTACGTCTTAGCACGAGATTACTCTACCACTAATTTAAAAAGCCCTTTATCGGATTTGAACCGATGACTTATGCCTTACCATGGCATTACTCTACCACTGAGTTAAAAGGGCTTTTTATTTAATTCAAAAATTAGCCACTTGGATTTCCCATTATGGGTCTACTGCATAATGTACATATTATATATATAATATATAGAGATAGAGAGAGAGACATTATGTAGAGATTGTATATGTATATATCGATATCTTGAGAGCTCAAAATAAAATTAATAAAAAAAAACATACCCTACATAACATATCCAACTCTTCTTGGTTCAGGGTTTTCCGTTTCCGAAGACTAGTAAAATAGGCGGATTCTGGAACCCCAAGGATTCAACGGTATATGGATATGGAAAATATAAGATTTCCGATCCTAGCGGGAAAAGGCGGGGAACAGATACCCAATAGGATATAGGATCCTTGGGAGGAACTTTTGGTAATGGCCTTGATCCTCTATGCTATTTTTTATGTGTTCTTAGTTCTATTGAACTTTTTGCATTCTTTTAAACAAGAATCTAATAAACTAGAATTGAGTCAGTGGAAAAAAGGAGAGAGAGGAAAGTGTTAAATGGAGAGAGTCGACTAATCAGAGACTTTTAGGATCTTCTTTACATCAGGTAAATCTGTCGGCCCTGTCCGTTTTTTTCTTTAAGTTACGACTCTTTGCTGCTTACTTCTATCAAGCCATAGGGAAAGTCTATGATGAATTTGGAAAACTCATCTCACTCTTACTCTATGGCTCGGACTTAATGGGGGAAGAAAACATCTTCCATAATTTCTTTTTTGTTCAATTCTGGACAAAAAAGAAAAGGAAAAAAGGAATTTATAGGGACAGTGTTACCCCCTATATCCCCTAGTTTATATTGTAGGAATAATAAAACAATTTAGCAGTCTGACACACTTACGTCCTTGCAAAGTAAATAATTATTATTGTAGTCGTAACCGTAGAATAGGATCCTAATCAAAATAAATACATTTGGTTCAGGCGCTATTAGCATGGTAAGAAAAGATTTTTTTTACAGACCAGAGGGGCTATCTAAATCCTAAAGTAAAGGCGAGCGATCGAAGTAGAAGTACCAACGGCTCAGTGTCATGAACCTTCTCCATCTGATTCAATAAGGGGGAATTAGCCTTCTTGTCAAATGGCTATCCTTGACAAAGGGTACCATTTATACCATAATCTACAATGTAGCGGGTATAGTTTAGTGGTAAAAGTGTGATTCGTTCTATTAATAACTGAATTTGAAATGATATACTTAAGGCATCCTTAAGTTTTTTATTTTTATATTCCGATGAAAACTTTAGTTCTTATAAAGGATTAAATCCTTTTCCTCTCAATAGCATATTGAGGAAGAATATACATTCTGGCGATTTGTATCCAAAGACTAATTTAAATTGCATCCAAAATAAAAATAGGATTATGAGTACAGAGTCGCGAAGCATAATTTTGCATTGGATTAAGTATTCCAATTTTGAAAATATGAGTAAAGGATCTATGGATGAAGATACAAAAAAGTTGATTTCCAATCGTAACTAAATCTTCTTAAAATAAGGAATAAGGAAGCCAAATAGCTAAAAAACGATAGTTTTGGTTTACTAGAACCATCCGCATATTGTTTCAGCTCGGTGGAAACCCAATTCTTTTCCTCAGGATCTCTTGAATGAAATTAGGGAACGAAGTAAGTAGATTAGATGAATTTAGATAGAATTTCTATCTCCTACTCTATAAGGATCATCTAGAAAGCGGAGAGCTTTGGTTCCATTCAAATAGAAAAGCTGACATAGATGTTAAGTGGTGAGAATATCCATAAAGGAGCCGAATGAAATCAAAATTTCATGTTCGGTTTTGAATTAGAGACGTTAAAAATAATCAACCAACGTCGACTATAACCCCTAGCCTTCCAAGCTAACGATGCGGGTTCGATTCCCGCTACCCGCTCCATTCTGTATAAAAGGAGTATTCTATTTGTCTAGACATGTTAGAGGCTTGTATTCAAGCCTTTTTTGTCCACCAGTTTCTGGTACTCCAGAGCGGAGTAGAGCAGTTTGGTAGCTCACGAGGCTCATAACCTTGAGGTCACGGGTTCGATTCCCGTCTCCGCACTTAGCAGTCTGTATAAAAGGACTATTCTATTTCTCTAGATATGTATGGTAGAGGGGCGTATCCAACCCTTTTTTATTCATTAGTTCCCGGCCCTAGAGGGCAAAATTGAGCAGTTTGCGAAGTCACTTGCCTTCAAAAAAAGAAGGCGCAAGGCCTCTCCCTACCCTGCAGAAAATAAAAATGAAACGAAAGGGACAGTCTACCTCTCCCTTCCCTTTAAAAAAAGTTTGCCCGTTGTTTGTCTCAGTTAATACCCAATTTTTGGAGCTCTGTTGGCGAGTTCTATTTCTGCCTCTGGAGCGCCCTCTTTTTTTGAGTGGGATGCAAAGGAAGGGTAAGATAGTAAGGGATACGGCACTAGACTAACACCTAATTAATACTTAATTTAATATAAGTAGTTAAACAGTTAACTAGACTAAACTTTTTATCATAGTACTTTGATAAATTAAGCGGGCGAGCGGCGGGAATCGAACCCGTATCTTCTCCTTGGCAAGGAGATATTTTACCATTGAACTACGCTCGCTACGGTATATATTTTATAGCGTATATCCGCCTGGGTCGACCTTCTATGTCTGGGTCGACCGTTTCATTTCATTTTCTATTATATTAGAGTTTTCCTTTTTTTATTATCTGTCAATGAATATTCTAATGGGAATGGAATTTCATAATACTGAAAGAGAAGAGCTAGCAATTCGGAACGCAAATTGCGTTTTAATACGTCTCACTATTCTAATTTTTTAGAAGAAATGGCCTTTATTATTTCTTTTTTATGGGGTTAATAAATATTAACCAAATTTCATTTAAGAAATGAGAGAATTCAGAATAGCTACGAGAAAGACTAGTCCAATCCATAATGATGTACCGGAAAATACAACATTTTTATTATTTGACCAACCATCAGGAGAAGCAAATACAAGGGGTACACTAATTACTAAGACTGAGGAAGTCGCAATTAATGCAAAAACAGCTAATTGGAAAGCAATAGTCATATTTCTAATCCTCCAAGCTACCATCAAATAAAGTTGACTACATATTTGATCCCTCACTTAAACCAAAATTGTAAAAAAATACAAGAAGTAGGAGGGGTTTAATCATGAATCCATTGATTCTTCTCTTTAATTCAAATTTATTACTTAAACCGCTTTTTTATTTGGATATGGGGGTGAGAAGAGATTATTTACTCTTTATTTCACAAGCGGGTATAGCGGATCCTGTATCCGTGTATACAGTATACAGAGATATATCGAAAAGGAACTTGTATCTGATATCTTTCTAGAGGCTAATAAATCTTTTTATTTTTTATATGGCTATGTTCTATTTGTAGGAGTAAAATAAGGATTAGGCTGTGGAGAGATGGCTGAGTGGTTGATAGCTCCGGTCTTGAAAACCGGTATAGTTCTAGGAACTATCGAGGGTTCGAATCCCTCTCTCTCCTTTTGCTTATTGAATACGTTTGTTTCTTTCATTTTTATTTATTTTTTTTTTCTGTCCCTTATCTTTCTTTCATAAAAAGGAATGAATGGCTCGGCTAGATGGAATAACCGAGCCAGAACAGAAAAAAAGTAGAACAGGTATAAATAAGAAAATCTTAGTTAAGAGGGTTCATGTAAAGAACAGGTTCCAAATCACGATCGATTCCCTTTTCAAAACCTGCTGCAGCAGCTCGGGCTCTTCCTGCATGCCATAAATGGCCCACAAAAAAGAAGAATCCTAGAACAAAATGAGAAGTTGATAACCAACTTCTAGGAGAGACATAATTAACTGCATTGATCTCGGTAGCTACGCCACCCACGGAATTTAAAGAGCCTAAAGGAGCGTGGGTCATATATTCTGCTGAGCGTCGTTCTTGCCAAGGTTGTATGTCTTTTTTCAACCTACTCAAGTCCAAACCGTTGGGGCCCCTTAGAGGTTCTAACCATGGAGCACGAAGGTCCCAAAAACGCATAGTTTCCCCTCCAAAGATAACCTCCCCAGTTGGGGAACGCATTAGATATTTACCTAAACCTGTGGGTCCTTGAGCGGATCCCACATTAGCTCCAAGACGCTGGTCTCTAACTAGAAAAGTAAATGCTTGAGCTTGAGAAGCTTCTGGCCCGGTGGGTCCATAAAACTCACTCGGATAAGCTGTATTATTGAACCATACAAAACAACAAGCGATAAAACCAAAGACAGATAAAGCAGCTAAACTATAAGACAAGTAAGCTTCTCCAGACCATACAAATGCACGGCGAGCCCATGCGAAGGGTTTGGTTAAAATATGCCAAATTCCGCCAAATACACAAATAAAACCCAACCATACATGCCCACCAATTATATCTTCTAAATCATCTACACTAACAATCCACCCTTCTCCACCAAAAGGAGATTTTAGTAAATAACCAAATATAACACTGGGACTAAGGGTCAAATTGGTAATTTTTCTTACATCTCCCCCCCCAGGGGCCCAGGTATCATATACACCGCCAAAATAAAGAGCCTTGAGTACTAGAAGAAAAGCACCTAGACCTAACAAAATTAAGTGAATACCCAAAATTGTAGTCATTTTATTTCTATCTTTCCAGACATAACCAAAGAATGGAAAAGATTCCTCAAGAGTCTCGGGTCCCAGAAGCGCGTGATAAATGCCACCGAAGCCTAAGACTGCGGAGGAAATTAGGTGAAGTACGCCAGATACAAAGTACGGAAAAGTATCTAGAACTTCCCCCCCTGGCCCTACTCCCCAACCTAGAGTAGCTAAGTGTGGAAGTAAAATCAACCCTTGTTCATACATGGGCTTTTCTGGTACGAAATGGGCCACTTCAAATAGGTTCATTGCTCCGGCCCAGAATACGATTAATCCGGCATGAGCTACATGAGCTCCAAGCAGTTTACCGGACAAATTGATAAGTCTGGCATTCCCAGCCCACCAAGCAAAGCCGGTGGTTTCTTGGTCACGACCAGCTAAAACGAAAGTTCCATTAAAGAGCGTTTCCACGTGGTAGAACCTCCTCAGGGAATATAAGATTTTCATGAGGCTGATCCTGAGCTGCCATCCACGCACGAATACCCTCGTTTAAAAGAATATTTTTGGTGTAGAAAGTCTCAAATTCAGGATCTTCCGCTGCACGGATTTCCTGGGAAACAAAGTCATAGGCACGTAAGTTCAGAGCCAAGCCAACTACGCCAATAGCACTCATCCATAAACCGGTGACGGGTACAAATAGCATAAAGAAATGTAACCAACGTTTATTGGAAAAAGCAACACCAAAGATTTGGGACCAAAAGCGGTTAGCAGTGACCATTGAATAAGTTTCTTCAGCTTGAGTTGGGTTAAAAGCACGGAAGGTATTTGCACCATCACCGTCCTCAAATAGAGTGTTTTCTACGGTCGCTCCATGAATAGCGCATAGCAGAGCCGCACCTAATACTCCGGCAACTCCCATCATATGAAATGGGTTCAACGTCCAATTATGAAATCCTTGGAAGAAAAGGATGAATCGAAATATCGCTGCTACGCCAAAACTCGGCGCAAAGAACCAACCAGATTGCCCCAGTGGATAAATAAGGAATACAGAAACAAAAACAGCAATTGGACCAGAGAATGAGATTGCATTATAAGGCCGCAATTGAACAGACCGAGCAAGTTCAAATTGGCGTAACATGAAACCTATTAGTGCAAAAGCCCCGTGGAGAGCTACAAAAGTCCATAGACCGCCTAATTGACACCAACGAGTAAAATCTCCTTGTGCTTCGGGCCCCCATAGTAGCAACAAAGAGTGTGCTAAACTATTGGCAGGGGTAGAAACTGCTGCGGTTAAGAAATTACAACCTTCCAAATAGGAACTAGCCAATCCATGGGTATACCAAGAAGTTACAAAAGTTGTCCCTGTAAACCAACCCCCTAAAGCGAAATAAGCACAAGGAAAGAGCAATAGGCCAGACCATCCTACAAAAACGAAACGGTCCCTTCGTAACCAGTCATCCATAGTATCAAATAGATCATTTTCTTCTTTAGGAATTCTACCAAGGGCTATAGTCATAGTGATCCTCCTATTCAATTACTTCAACCATTTCCGAGCACCTCATATCACTTTCCAAGGCATATGATAGTTTTATTATCTGTGGACGATTTCTTTCTCGTTCAATGCCCTTTTTCAATGGTCTCGAAGAGAGAAATTTCCCATTTTTATCTATGGAGTCACAGTCACAACCGAGGTCGTGGTAAATCCATGAATTTGATTCGATTTGTTTTTCTTATACTATTTATTTGTTTTTCTATATACTATAGAAATAGAAATAAATTGTTTTTCTTATACTATAGAAAGAAATAAACCTTTGAATTCAGCATTATTCCAAGACTCCTATTTCAAAGTCTATCTTTTAAGGGAAAAATGCAAATAAAAGTAACCCTTCTTTTCCCATTCCCTCTCTATTGCATGGGTGGAAGAACTAAAATAATAGAGGATTCTGAAAAAAAAAAATGGACCTTCGAAATCCAATTTTATGTGTAGCGCAAAGGAGTTGCGATTTCTTCTTATTCCTATAGAACATCTAGTAACAAGAATATGAAATCGTAAATAGCGAAAAATTCTTGTCTTGCGCGGTCTAAGTCTAAGGAAATAAAAAAAATTCGCTTATACAATTTCATCTACATCGAATTTATATATCAGAATAGCGGATAGAGGCATCATTAAAGGAGTCAGGTCTACTTACTTTATGCTTCTTTCCAATTTTATGGTGGATTTGATAAGAACCCTTTTTGCTTTCTTGATAAATAATCGACAAAAAAAGCGTTTTTTTTATATAACCTGCTTGTTTTATTATAATTATAACAAGTCCTATATGGAAATGCCCGCTAAAGAGAAAATCTATTTGATTGTCTCTCGGCCAATATCGATTTTTAGAAAGAAAAAACAAGAATTTTCTTCTTTTTTTATTAACATTAAGAAAAAAGAATATAATTAAAATGGAATTGGCAATATAATTTTTATAGACTTTTGAAAGAAAAAAAAGGGGTTTTTTGCAACCGTTATTTCTTATTTCTTGCCTATATCATATCACGGAAACCTTTCGCTTTGGAACGTGGAGAGATGGCTGAGTGGACTAAAGCGGCGGATTGCTAATCCGTTGTACAATTTTTTTGTACCGAGGGTTCGAATCCCTCTCTTTCCGCTCCCTTGGATCATTTGGGACTTTCGAATTGGAAAGAATTCTGACCCCCGGATTTTCTCATAGATAAATGTACGAAACAAATCCAATAAGAAAAAAAAAAACTGAATTTTTACTCCTCGCGTCCAGGATTCCGTCCTGGGTCATTAGATAAGAATCCAAAGATAAAGAGTGAAACAAAGAATATCACTACTGTATAAACAAAAAGTTTGAGAGTAAGCATTACATAATCTCCAAGATTTTTTTTTAAGGAATAGATTACCAGTTTTTCCTTACCACACGGATCCACTAGGATGGTTTTTTTTTATACCTAAAAATGCAAAAAAGAATTCTTGAAAAAAATTGCAAGAATTCTTTTATAATAAGCACTCTTATCAATAGCAAAAATAGGGTTAGGTGGTTAGGTATTGTGTAGGTACCTTTAGGTACCTGCTCAACCTAGGTGCAGGGGAGTAGAAAGGCTGATCCAAATTTATTGCTGTAGCTACCCATTCAATGTAGAAGAATTTAAATTTTAGAATCGAAGGTTCATAATATAAAAATATAAAACTTCTCGGCTTTTACCCATTTTAAAATTTTTTTGGAATGAACACATCATTCAATTTGGCATACAGAGTACTAAAGATTTCATCGAAAACTTACAGCAGCTTGCCAAACAAAGGCTAATAGAAAAAAGAATAGAGGTATAACAGGCATAATATCCACGATTGGATTGAAAATAGCATAAGCTTCGGGTAATTTGGCAAAGAAAAAACTAGTAGGATAAAGAACAGAATTAAAACAGATACAGGTTAAACTAAGTATATTAGGCATAACAAGCATTTCATTCTTGTAGAGTAAATAATTGGATTTTTCTTGAGTTATTTTTTTAAGGGAAAGAAGGAAAAGGCAGATTCAAAATCTTTTTTCTTCGGACTTTCCCAAACACAAAATACCTCCTTGTATTCGCACTCTCAAATGAGAGTGGAATAAATTCGACTTTCATATAATATCTTAATAGAATTCCATGTAATGATCAATGCATTTTTTTGATTCTATATTATCCGCATGTGTAGAATACTAGCAAGAGAATATCCCTCCTTTTTTATGTAATTGAAATGGTATTGACGAATAACAAATAAACATACTAGTGTTTATTAGTGTCGCATAAAACCCGAAATGGGGCGTGGCCAAGTGGTAAGGCAGCGGGTTTTGGTCCCGTTACTCGGAGGTTCGAATCCTTCCGTCCCAGATTGTTTCTGATGAAACAAACGGTGAAATCATATAGTATTCCGTACGAGACAAAAGTTTATTAAAGAGAATAATGATATCTTATTCTTTCTCAGAAAACATAATAAAGTCTTAAGTCCAGTCAAATTGACTATCTTTATTTTCATGAAAAAATGGGATCTATCAAGCACATTCAGGATATGCCTCTACTATAAAATCACTTAGTCATATTTTTTTCTTCCTTTTGGTATTCGAGTTGAAGAAGTACGAGAATTCTATAACTACCAAAAACTTTCAATCTTTTCATTGGAATAGTTTATTTAGTTATTATAGTTAATTGTTTTTGGTACTGAAAAAATATATTACTACTAGAATTCTAATTCTAGTAATTAAATTAATTAAACTTTTTTGGAGGTTGATAGTTTATTTATTGAGGAAGAGTCAATCCTTCTTTTCTCACTTCAAGATTGATCATCTCGAGCCATCCGTTGAGGGTGGAAATTTAAGAATAAATAAGTTTTAAGCAAACTTGTTTAGTCGTCTTTTTCAAACTATGTTTCATTCATATGATAGAATTTTAATATGGGTTTAAATAAATTGGATCTTGGCGGAGGCTTCCCGGATAAATACTTACTTTCTTTTATCCATATTGCTCCATAGATAGCAAGTTTTAATTAGTATAAAAAAACTAAACCAATGACTATTCATGATTCCATCCATATTGGATCAATTCTCTATACCACTTTGCAATGAAAAGAGGAATGTTTGTTATGGTAAAACTTCGTTTAAAACGATGTGGTAGAAAGCAACGTGCGACTTGAAGGACATGATCGATTGTGGATTTTGCTATCCATCATTTTCCATAGTAATGAAAATGCTCTTGGCTCGACATAGCCTGTTCTATTCGTTCCGAACCAAATTTGCGCTGGGTTTAAGTAACATAGTACACGATGGAGCTCGAGAGGACAGAATTTTTTTTATCAAGGGAAAGAATCTAGGGTTAGTGAAAACTAATAAATTAGGCCAACTTTGTCAGTCTATCCTTAATATAGAAATAAATCGAAAGGTTAAAATAAGAAGAAAGTCCAATAAAAGTATATCAGAATCAATCCCTCTTATTAGATTTCTATAGAAGAGATAAATGCTTTATCGAAGGAAATAAGAAAAAAGGGTATGTTGCTACTCTTTTGAAAGAAAAAAATAGGAATTCCCGAAGTAATGTCTAAACCCAAGGATTTCACAAATCAAAGATAAAGGATTCCAGAACAAGTAAACACAATTTTCAATTGTCTCAACAACAGAGTTGGATTAGAATAAGGAATAAAAGTCAATTCGTTCGAAATGAGACAAAGAAAAGAGTTTAAAGACGACTCAAAAATTTTGGAAGGATTTTGCCTTCGAAGTTTGTCAGGCAAAATTAGCCCACTTGAGTCATGAGTATAAATGAAATTTGTTTTTTCTGTAAGGAAATTAATGCACGTCATAGTCTAATTTCTATTATTATCGACAGAAATTCGAATCATTTTCTCGAGCCGTATGAGGAGAAAACCTCATATACGTTTCTAGGGGGGGGCGTTGTTTATCTACATCTATCCCAATAAGCTGTCTATCGAATCGTTGCAATTGATGTTCGATCTCGAAGAGAAGGAAGAGATCTTCAAAAAGTAGGTTTTTATGATCCGATAAAGAATCAAACTTGTTTAAATGTTCCAGCTATTCTCTATTTCCTTGAAAAGGGTGCTCAACCAACAAGAACTGTTTATGATATTTTAAGGAAGGCAGAATTCTTTAAAGAAAAAGAAAGAACTTTGAGTTAATTGAAGAACTAAATGAATCAAAAAATAGGATAGGAGAAGATTATTAGTATTCCTAGTTGTCTAATTATTTAGACACAATTTACCTCTTTTTTAATCCTATTTGGATTTATATTATATCGTGCCAATCCAACATAAGCCCCTATTTTATTTACTTTTTCTATCTAATTTGTTTTCTTACCATTGTATTTCCATTGACAAAGGTCTATTGAACAAATAGAATTTGTAGATAGATGGGTCTCTTTATCCTCACTCCATATTCAATTTTTCCGCCTACACTTCGCTCAAATGATAAGGGTGTTCCTCTTGCATGTATTCTCATACAATATAATATATATTTTTTATAATATATATTTTTTGTTAATAAAAATCGCTAAAAATAAGGAGAATTTGGCCATCGTGATTAGGGTCGCTCTTTTTTTAACTTTACTTTAGTGGAATTTCACCGGACCTGTTCGTTTTGGCATTTGAGTGTTTTTCATGGTCGATAAAAAAAATCTTTTGATGTCTTGCTAGTTCAATGTTTTGACAGAAGCGCGCGGTGTAATTCCATTGATTTTTGGATTTCGATCGTATCTAAGATCCTTTTTTTATCTGGGTTGCTAACTCAATGGTAGAGTACTCGGCTTTTAAGTGCGACTATGATCTTTTACACATTTGGATGAAACAACAAATTCGTCCAGACTCTTGGTAGAGTCTAGAAGACCACGACTGATCCTCAAAGGTAATGAATGGAAAAAATAGCATGTCGTAATAAAATCAATCTTTTTTGAATGGAATCCAAAATTACGATTTTCTGGGTCTAATGAATAAATGGATAGAGCCTGGCTCCAATTCTGGTAAAATAAAAAGCAACGAGCTGAACTTCCTAATTGGAATGATTCCCCGCTCTAATTAGACGTTAAAAATAGATTAGTGCCGGATGCGGGGAAAGGTTGGGTTTTCCTATGAGTGGACCCTTTATTTTTTCTTTTTTTTTTTAGAAATCCTAATTATTCTTGATTATGGATTGAATAAGGGATGTTATGGATTGAATGTGTAAAAGAAGCAGTATATTGATAAAGAGGCTGTATTCCAAAGTCAAAAGAGCGATTGGCCTGCAAAAATAAAAAACTTGTTCTGTTCTTTTTTTTTAATTAGAACAAACATAAACTAATTGGGTAGAAAAGGAGCAGAAAAAGATCTGTGGATTAGACTCCCTTTCTTTCCAGGGTTTGTATTAAAAATGCAACACCCTGTTCTGACCATATTGCACTATGTATCATCATTCGATAAACCGAGAAATGCTTCTTCTCTCTGATTCAAGTAGAAATACAAATGGAAAAATTCGAAGGGTATTCAGAAAAACATAAATCTCGTCAACAATACTTTGTCTACCCACTTCTCTTTCAGGAATATATTTATGCATTTGCCCACCATTATGGATTAAATGGTTCTGAACCTGTGGAAATAGTTGTTAGTTGTAATAACAAGAAATTTAGTTCACTACTTGTGAAACGTTTAATTATTCGAATGTATCAGCAGAATTTTTTGGATAACTCGGTTAATCATCCTAACCAAGATCGATTATTGGATTACAAAAATTATTTTTATTCTGAGTTTTATTCTCAGATTCTATCTGAAGGGTTTGCGATCGTTGTGGAAATCCCATTCTCGCTACGGGAATTTTTTTGTCTGAAAGAAAAAGAAATACCAAAGTTTCAGAATTTACGCTCTATTCATTCAATATTTCCCTTTTTAGAAGACAAATTTTTGCATTTGGATTATCTATCACATATAGAAATACCCTATCCTATCCATTTGGAAATCCTGGTTCAACTCCTTCAATACCGTATCCAAGATGTTCCATCTTTGCATTTATTGCGATTCTTTCTCAACTATTATTCGAATTGGAATAGTTTTATTACTTCAATGAAATCCATTTTTTTTTTTCAAAAAGAAAATAAAAGACTATTTCAATTCCTATATAACTCTTATGTATCAGAATATGAATTTTTTTTGTTGTTTCTTCGTAAACAATCTTCTTGCTTACCATTAGCATCTTCTGGAACTTTTCTGGAACGAATCCACTTTTCTAGGAAGATGGAACATTTTGGGATAATGTACCCTGGTTTTTCTCGGAAAACCCTATGGTTCTTTATGGATCCTCTTATGCATTATGTTCGATATCAAGGAAAGGCAATTCTTGCATCAAAAGGCACTTTTTTTTTGAAGAAGAAATGGAAATGCTACCTTATCAATTTCTGGCAATATTATTTCTGTTTTTGGACTCAGCCGCGAAGAATCCATATAAACCAATTAGCAAACTCTTGCTTCGATTTTATGGGGTACCTTTCAAGTGTACAAAAAAGTTCTTTGTTAGTAAGGAATCAAATGCTGGAGAATTCATTTCTAATAGATACTCGAATGAAAAAATTCGATACCATAGTCCCCGCTACTCTCCTCATAGGATACTTATCAAAAGCTCAATTTTGTACTGGATCGGGGCATCCTATTAGTAAACCCATTTGGACAGATTTATCAGATTGGGATATTCTTGATCGATTTGGTCGGATATGTAGAAATCTTTTTCATTATCATAGTGGATCTTCGAAAAAACGGACTTTGTATCGACTAAAGTATATACTTCGACTTTCATGTGCTAGAACTTTAGCTCGTAAACATAAAAGCACGGTACGAACTTTTATGCAACGATTGGGTTCGGCATTTTTAGAAGAATTTTTTATGGAAGAAGAGCAAGTTTTTTCTTTGATGTTCACCAAAACAACTCTTTTTTCTTTCTGTGGATCACACACTGAGCGTATTTGGTATTTGGATATTATACGTATCAATGACCTGGTCAACCCTCTTAATTAATCATTAGACGAAATTAAGAAACAGGAAAGGGTTGATAAATGATCAAGAAAAAACTTTTCTATTTTTCATTCTGAAATGTTCTTTTTATTATAATAAAGAGTAGGTGAATCAACTTACTAATTAAAAAAATTAGTAGAACTTCCTCTTTGGAATAGAAATTGGCTATTTCTACATAGGGAAAGTCGTGTGCAATGAAAAATGCAAGCACGATTTGGGGAGGGATTTTTCTCTATTGTAACAAGGAAGAATTATCTACTCCATCCGACTAGTTCCGGGTTCGAGTCCCGGGCAACCCATATAGAAAAGACCCATCAAAGTTTTTCACTTTGACTCACTTCATTTACAAATACAAAATTATTGGTTTGGTTAATTTAGTTATATGGATAGCTAATCTTTGGGCTGACTTGGTTGACATTGGTATATAGTCTATGTTATACTGTTAAATAACAAGCCTTCTATTATCTATATTCTAGTTAATACGTGTGCTTGGGAGTCCTTGCAATTTGAATAAACCAAGATCTTACCATGACTGCAATTTTAGAGAGACGCGAAAGTACAAGCCTGTGGGGTCGCTTCTGCAACTGGATAACTAGCACTGAAAATCGTCTTTACATCGGATGGTTCGGTGTTTTGATGATCCCTACCTTATTGACCGCAACTTCTGTATTTATTATCGCCTTCATCGCTGCCCCTCCAGTAGATATTGATGGTATTCGTGAGCCTGTTTCTGGTTCTTTACTTTATGGAAACAATATTATCTCTGGTGCTATTATCCCTACTTCTGCGGCGATCGGATTGCACTTTTACCCAATTTGGGAAGCTGCATCTGTTGATGAGTGGTTATACAATGGTGGTCCTTATGAGCTAATTGTTCTACACTTCTTACTTGGTGTAGCTTGTTATATGGGTCGTGAGTGGGAACTTAGTTTCCGTCTGGGTATGCGTCCTTGGATTGCTGTTGCATATTCAGCTCCTGTTGCAGCTGCTACTGCTGTTTTCTTGATTTACCCTATTGGTCAAGGAAGCTTTTCTGATGGTATGCCTTTAGGAATCTCTGGTACTTTCAACTTTATGATTGTATTCCAGGCAGAGCACAACATCCTTATGCATCCATTCCACATGTTAGGTGTAGCTGGTGTATTCGGCGGTTCCCTATTCAGTGCTATGCATGGTTCCTTGGTAACCTCTAGTTTGATCAGGGAAACTACTGAAAATGAATCCGCTAATGAGGGTTACAAATTTGGTCAAGAGGAAGAAACTTATAATATTGTGGCTGCTCATGGTTATTTTGGCCGATTAATCTTCCAATATGCTAGTTTCAACAACTCTCGTTCTTTACACTTCTTCTTGGCTGCTTGGCCTGTAGTAGGAATCTGGTTCACTGCTTTAGGTATTAGTACTATGGCTTTCAACCTAAATGGTTTCAATTTCAACCAATCTGTAGTTGATAGTCAAGGTCGCGTTATTAATACTTGGGCTGATATCATCAACCGTGCTAACCTTGGTATGGAAGTAATGCACGAACGTAATGCTCACAACTTCCCTCTAGACTTAGCTGCTGTTGAAGTTCCATCTATTAATGGATAAGGTTTTTCTGCTAACATATAAGAATTTTTGAAGACAGAAATACCCAATATCTTGTTCTAGCAAGATATTGGGTATTTCTGTCTTTATTTTGAATCTTTTTTTCTTCTTAATCTTTCTATTCAGAATTCAGTTAACGACGAGATTTAGTATCCTTTCTTGCATTTTCATAACTCGTGAAATGCCGAGTAGGCACGAATTCCCCCAATTTGCGACCTACCATAGGATTTGTTATGTAAATAGGTATATGTTCCTTTCCATTATGAATCGCGATTGTATGGCCAACCATTGTGGGTAGAATGCTAGATGCCCGGGACCACGTTACTATTGTTTCTTTCTCCTCCTTCATATTGACCTTTTCTATCTTTGCCAATAAATGATGAGCTACAAAAGGATTCGTTTTTTTTCGTGTCACAGCTGATTACTCCTTTTTTCCTTTTTAAAGAGTGGCATTCTATGTCCAATATCTCGATCGAAGTACGGAGGTCAGAATAAATAGAATAATGATCAATGGAAAAAAGAAAAAAATCCTTTAGCTGGATAAGGGGCGGATGTAGCCAAGTGGATCAAGGCAGTGGATTGTGAATCCACCATGCGCGGGTTCAATTCCCGTCGTTCGCCCATCGCATTATTGCAAATTCCAAAAATGCAATTTTCCATATTCCTAGTTACGTATTTACTTACGGCGACGAAGAATAAAACTATCGCTATATTTTTTCCTTTTCCTAGTTCTTCTTCCAAGCGCAGGATAACCCCAAGGGGTTGTGGGTTTTTTTCTACCAATGGGAGCTTTCCCTTCACCGCCCCCATGGGGGTGGTCCACAGGGTTCATAACTACCCCTCTTACTACGGGGCGTTTACCTAGCCAACACTTAGATCCGGCTCTACCCAAACTTTTTTGGTTCACCCCAACATTACCCACTTGTCCGACTGTTGCTAAGCAGTTTTGGGATACTAAACGGACCTCCCCAGATGGTAATCTTAAAGTGGCCGATTTACCCTCTTTTGCAATGAGTTTCGCTACAGCACCTGCTGCTCTAGCTAATTGCCCACCCCTTCCACGTGTGATTTCTATGTTATGCATGGCCGTGCCTAAGGGCATATCGGTTGAAGTAGATTCTTCTTTTCTCTCAAAAAACCCCTTCCCAAACTGTACAAGCTTCTTCCAAAGCATACGGCTTTCTAGATGTATATGACGATCTCTAGACAGATGGATCTTATATGAATCATATGATGAAGTACCACATGAGTGGATATATAGGAAAGGAATCCAAATCTGCCGAATCGCTCATGTTATGATCTTCTACATCCTAGGTCTCTGCGTTCCGTCATCTGGCTTATGTTCTTCATGTAGCATTCAGATCGAATGACTCTATGAAATTACGTCGATACTTCCACATATTATGGGTAACGTAGGAGACATCCCTATTTTCCCCCGGGGGTCTTAATTACCACTGCTTAGCTTTCAATTTGCCTCTGACCATCAAATTAAATGTGAATAACCCGTCCTCCTCTCTTTGAAACAAGGGGCGCTTCCGGTTCTGTGCGTGCTTCAAACAATTTTGTCTTCTCCATATTACCATATCTCTAGAGCCAATAATTTTCTATGAGGAACTACTGAACTCAATCACTTGCTGCCGTTACTCAACAGTTTTCTGTTGAGGTCTATCCCGTAGAGGTAGTCAAATTGGATCAGTGATCGATTTCTAGGTTTCGTCGTAAACCTAATTGGTTACTTCCAATTACGTAAATCAATAGTTCAAACCGCACTCAAAGGTAGGGCATTTCCCATTGATATAGGAACTTTTGTACCAGAAACAATAGTATCTCCAATTATAGCCCCTCTGGGATGTAAAATATATCTCTTCTCACCATCCCCATAGTGTATGAGACAAATGTATGCATTTCGATTAGGGTCGTATTCTATGGTTACGATTCTACCAGATATGTCTTTTTGATTCCGTCGAAAATCTATTTTACGGTATAGGCGCTTATGACCTCCCCCTCTATGCCTTGCGGTAATGATTCCTCTGGAATTACGACCTTTACCACAACGGTGCCGTCCATGGATCAAATTATTTCGTGGATTGGATTTCACTTGCCTGTCTACGGTTCCCTTGCGTGTGCTCGGGATAGGTGTTTTGTATAAATGTTTCGCCGTATTATTAAGTATTCTCCTTTAGTTTTTTTCTCTATCTAGAAGTGGAATAGAATAACCCGGTTGAAGGGTAATGATCATACGTCTGTAATGCATTGTATGGCCCAGAATAGGTCCTATTCTTCTACCTTTTCCAGGTAGTCGATGGCTATTCACAGCTACCACCTTAACACCAAAGAAGAGTTCGACCCAATGCTTTATTTCTGTCTTAGTGAATCCCGATTCGACATTAAAAGTATATTGATTCTTTCCCAATAAACGAAGACTTTTTTCTGTAAATACTGCGTATTTGATTCCATCCATAAATCGACTTTCCCTCCTATGCTCTGAGTTCCAGTATCGATAAGAATTCGAGTTCTTATTGTTCTTATGTTATGGTATGAATATACCATACCAATTCGTTATGTATGGATGATGGATGAGATTCCATGGATAGAGAGCCAGTTCCAATAGACTTATGGAATGTTCCCGTTCGTGTGCATCCAGCAGGAATTGAACCCGCAAATTTACCAATTATGAGTTGGGCGCTTTAACCATTCAGCCATGGATGCTTAACAGGGATCATCGTACATCGTAAATAACCAATTTTCATATAGAAAGACATATCATAGAAAAATGAAATCGAAAATATTCCGAGATGGCAAATATTCGGAGATGACTATGAAAACACCTCTCTGGATCCTCGAATTGAAAGAGAGATTGAGAGGGATCAAGAATCCTAATTCTCGCTATTTGGAATGGATCCAATTCTATTGAGTCTGACTCATAGTGATCATTTCTCTTTAGCAAAGAATGACCTTGGTTATCAAAGGATTGAACAACCGGGATCCATTTACTTATGATACCTAGTTGGCATTGATAACAAGGATCTAATGAATTATGAGTTTAATAGATCCTCTTTAGCAGAAAGACGTATATTCCTTGCTCATTATCAGACAATCACTTATTCCCAAACCTCGTGTGGGACTAATCGTTTTCATTTACCATCTCATGGAAAACCCTTTTCGTTCCGCTTAGCCCTATCGGGTATTTTAGTGATAGGTTCTGTAGGAACTGGACGATCCTATTTGGTCAAATACCTAACGAAAAATTACGATTTTCCTTTCATTAAGGTACGAGGGCTTCTTATTCCACAAGAACGAAAGCACCTTTTCATTCTTTCATATACTAGGGGTTTTTACTTGGAAAAGACAATGTTCCATACTAAAGGATTCGGGTCCATAACCACGAGTTCCAGTGCACTAGATCTTGTAGCACTTAGCAACGAAGCCCTATCCATTAGTATTCCACATAAGAAATCCATTCTAGAAAAAAATACAATTAGATTAGCTCTTCATAGACAAACTTGGGGTTTGCGAGCCAAGGTAAGATCGGCTCGGGATCATGGGACCCTTTTCTATCAGATAGGAGGGGCTCTTGTACAAAATAGACTTACTAAGTAATAACCCCATAGAATCTATCTATATAAAGATAAAGAGGCAATCGTGTCAGGAAGCGGGTTTTTCTTTGGCCAAAAGGTACTTCGAACTTGGAACGAGCATGAAGAGATTAACGAGACTTCTTTCTCTTTTGAGTTTTTCTGGCGGACCTGCCGCGCAAGATCTTTGGTCTTCCCCTGGAACCGATGAAAAAAAGTGGATCGCTTCTTATGTACTCGCTCAGAATGATTCTTCTCTATCTATAGTTCATGGCCTATTAGAAGTAGAAGGTGCTCTGGTGCAATCCTTACCGACAGAAAAAGATTGCAGTCAGGTTGATAATAGTCGAGTGACATTACTTCGTCGGTCCGAACTAAGGAATCTGTTAGAAATGTTTTGAAATGGATATTGTTCTCTCTTTGATCAGGGATTGCTATATGAAAAGAAGTGGAGTTTGAAAAAGGGAACGGAATGCTCAAACCGGAACTGCTAGAGGAACGAATTTTCAATAGCATAACTTGGGCTCCTAGAATATGGCGCCCTTGGGACAATCTATTTGATTGCAGGGTTTTGTTCCGAAGCAAAGATATCCGCGGAGGCCGGTTCGTTCGTCCTATTCTGATATTCAGGACCAAGAGGTACTGGATTCTCTTTCGGATAGGCCCTGAAAGGAGAAGAAAGGCTGAAATGCCAACGGACCTCTGTCTATTCTCTAATTCACCCGATCCGATAGTACCCGTTTTTGGAACGTCCAGTGCCAAAGTCACTGAATGGGTAAGTCACCAATCCAATCCCTTTGACAAATCGGATGTCATATTAGATATCATATTCTATATATATAGAAATATCATAGATAGAATAGACATATAGAATTTTTGGTCGGCAAATTCGAAGGAATCATTGAGTGAAAAAGGAGCAAAGAATGACAAAAGACGAGACTCTACTAGTCTTCACTCTTGTGGTTTCCTCTTCCTCGGTTTCTGTTTTCTTATTCGGGATCTTGCTTTTCATGGTTCTCATCTCTGCAACTCGCGATTTTCGCGAGAGAACCAAATCCAAGTTGGTGAAGATCATGATTTGGGCTGGCACGGGGATCGTTTGATCGATTTCCTTGATTTGATCGCTACTTAATGGGCGTGCGCTCAAAGGATACAAACAGGGATTCGCAAACAAAAAGGGGAATTCGTAGTCACTTTTTCCTGTCGCGTAAAAAAAAAGTCTTTACGCGAGAGCAATAGAGGTTGGGATACATCTATCTCTTCTGAGCAACCTCTTTTGGATTCTTAAGACCACCCTTGCAGTAGGATACCATCTGCTTTGGGTTCTTTATTATCTCCTTCGAGGGATTTTTAGGATCGTTCAGGCTATATATATTTAGTCTATTTTGGCTTTTACTGTCTACTTTTCTCAGGGAGATGGTTAAGGACCTCAGAAGATAGA
>NW_028260054.1:10000-28480 GCF_056163025.1 Triticum urartu | reverse complement strand
TTTTTTTTACAGACCAGAGGGGCTATCTAAATCCTAAAGTAAAGGCGAGCGATCGAAGTAGAAGTACCAACGGCTCAGTGTCATGAACCTTCTCCATCTGATTCAATAAGGGGGAATTAGCCTTCTTGTCAAATGGCTATCCTTGACAAAGGGTACCATTTATACCATAATCTACAATGTAGCGGGTATAGTTTAGTGGTAAAAGTGTGATTCGTTCTATTAATAACTGAATTTGAAATGATATACTTAAGGCATCCTTAAGTTTTTTATTTTTATATTCCGATGAAAACTTTAGTTCTTATAAAGGATTAAATCCTTTTCCTCTCAATAGCATATTGAGGAAGAATATACATTCTGGCGATTTGTATCCAAAGACTAATTTAAATTGCATCCAAAATAAAAATAGGATTATGAGTACAGAGTCGCGAAGCATAATTTTGCATTGGATTAAGTATTCCAATTTTGAAAATATGAGTAAAGGATCTATGGATGAAGATACAAAAAAGTTGATTTCCAATCGTAACTAAATCTTCTTAAAATAAGGAATAAGGAAGCCAAATAGCTAAAAAACGATAGTTTTGGTTTACTAGAACCATCCGCATATTGTTTCAGCTCGGTGGAAACCCAATTCTTTTCCTCAGGATCTCTTGAATGAAATTAGGGAACGAAGTAAGTAGATTAGATGAATTTAGATAGAATTTCTATCTCCTACTCTATAAGGATCATCTAGAAAGCGGAGAGCTTTGGTTCCATTCAAATAGAAAAGCTGACATAGATGTTAAGTGGTGAGAATATCCATAAAGGAGCCGAATGAAATCAAAATTTCATGTTCGGTTTTGAATTAGAGACGTTAAAAATAATCAACCAACGTCGACTATAACCCCTAGCCTTCCAAGCTAACGATGCGGGTTCGATTCCCGCTACCCGCTCCATTCTGTATAAAAGGAGTATTCTATTTGTCTAGACATGTTAGAGGCTTGTATTCAAGCCTTTTTTGTCCACCAGTTTCTGGTACTCCAGAGCGGAGTAGAGCAGTTTGGTAGCTCACGAGGCTCATAACCTTGAGGTCACGGGTTCGATTCCCGTCTCCGCACTTAGCAGTCTGTATAAAAGGACTATTCTATTTCTCTAGATATGTATGGTAGAGGGGCGTATCCAACCCTTTTTTATTCATTAGTTCCCGGCCCTAGAGGGCAAAATTGAGCAGTTTGCGAAGTCACTTGCCTTCAAAAAAAGAAGGCGCAAGGCCTCTCCCTACCCTGCAGAAAATAAAAATGAAACGAAAGGGACAGTCTACCTCTCCCTTCCCTTTAAAAAAAGTTTGCCCGTTGTTTGTCTCAGTTAATACCCAATTTTTGGAGCTCTGTTGGCGAGTTCTATTTCTGCCTCTGGAGCGCCCTCTTTTTTTGAGTGGGATGCAAAGGAAGGGTAAGATAGTAAGGGATACGGCACTAGACTAACACCTAATTAATACTTAATTTAATATAAGTAGTTAAACAGTTAACTAGACTAAACTTTTTATCATAGTACTTTGATAAATTAAGCGGGCGAGCGGCGGGAATCGAACCCGTATCTTCTCCTTGGCAAGGAGATATTTTACCATTGAACTACGCTCGCTACGGTATATATTTTATAGCGTATATCCGCCTGGGTCGACCTTCTATGTCTGGGTCGACCGTTTCATTTCATTTTCTATTATATTAGAGTTTTCCTTTTTTTATTATCTGTCAATGAATATTCTAATGGGAATGGAATTTCATAATACTGAAAGAGAAGAGCTAGCAATTCGGAACGCAAATTGCGTTTTAATACGTCTCACTATTCTAATTTTTTAGAAGAAATGGCCTTTATTATTTCTTTTTTATGGGGTTAATAAATATTAACCAAATTTCATTTAAGAAATGAGAGAATTCAGAATAGCTACGAGAAAGACTAGTCCAATCCATAATGATGTACCGGAAAATACAACATTTTTATTATTTGACCAACCATCAGGAGAAGCAAATACAAGGGGTACACTAATTACTAAGACTGAGGAAGTCGCAATTAATGCAAAAACAGCTAATTGGAAAGCAATAGTCATATTTCTAATCCTCCAAGCTACCATCAAATAAAGTTGACTACATATTTGATCCCTCACTTAAACCAAAATTGTAAAAAAATACAAGAAGTAGGAGGGGTTTAATCATGAATCCATTGATTCTTCTCTTTAATTCAAATTTATTACTTAAACCGCTTTTTTATTTGGATATGGGGGTGAGAAGAGATTATTTACTCTTTATTTCACAAGCGGGTATAGCGGATCCTGTATCCGTGTATACAGTATACAGAGATATATCGAAAAGGAACTTGTATCTGATATCTTTCTAGAGGCTAATAAATCTTTTTATTTTTTATATGGCTATGTTCTATTTGTAGGAGTAAAATAAGGATTAGGCTGTGGAGAGATGGCTGAGTGGTTGATAGCTCCGGTCTTGAAAACCGGTATAGTTCTAGGAACTATCGAGGGTTCGAATCCCTCTCTCTCCTTTTGCTTATTGAATACGTTTGTTTCTTTCATTTTTATTTATTTTTTTTTTCTGTCCCTTATCTTTCTTTCATAAAAAGGAATGAATGGCTCGGCTAGATGGAATAACCGAGCCAGAACAGAAAAAAAGTAGAACAGGTATAAATAAGAAAATCTTAGTTAAGAGGGTTCATGTAAAGAACAGGTTCCAAATCACGATCGATTCCCTTTTCAAAACCTGCTGCAGCAGCTCGGGCTCTTCCTGCATGCCATAAATGGCCCACAAAAAAGAAGAATCCTAGAACAAAATGAGAAGTTGATAACCAACTTCTAGGAGAGACATAATTAACTGCATTGATCTCGGTAGCTACGCCACCCACGGAATTTAAAGAGCCTAAAGGAGCGTGGGTCATATATTCTGCTGAGCGTCGTTCTTGCCAAGGTTGTATGTCTTTTTTCAACCTACTCAAGTCCAAACCGTTGGGGCCCCTTAGAGGTTCTAACCATGGAGCACGAAGGTCCCAAAAACGCATAGTTTCCCCTCCAAAGATAACCTCCCCAGTTGGGGAACGCATTAGATATTTACCTAAACCTGTGGGTCCTTGAGCGGATCCCACATTAGCTCCAAGACGCTGGTCTCTAACTAGAAAAGTAAATGCTTGAGCTTGAGAAGCTTCTGGCCCGGTGGGTCCATAAAACTCACTCGGATAAGCTGTATTATTGAACCATACAAAACAACAAGCGATAAAACCAAAGACAGATAAAGCAGCTAAACTATAAGACAAGTAAGCTTCTCCAGACCATACAAATGCACGGCGAGCCCATGCGAAGGGTTTGGTTAAAATATGCCAAATTCCGCCAAATACACAAATAAAACCCAACCATACATGCCCACCAATTATATCTTCTAAATCATCTACACTAACAATCCACCCTTCTCCACCAAAAGGAGATTTTAGTAAATAACCAAATATAACACTGGGACTAAGGGTCAAATTGGTAATTTTTCTTACATCTCCCCCCCCAGGGGCCCAGGTATCATATACACCGCCAAAATAAAGAGCCTTGAGTACTAGAAGAAAAGCACCTAGACCTAACAAAATTAAGTGAATACCCAAAATTGTAGTCATTTTATTTCTATCTTTCCAGACATAACCAAAGAATGGAAAAGATTCCTCAAGAGTCTCGGGTCCCAGAAGCGCGTGATAAATGCCACCGAAGCCTAAGACTGCGGAGGAAATTAGGTGAAGTACGCCAGATACAAAGTACGGAAAAGTATCTAGAACTTCCCCCCCTGGCCCTACTCCCCAACCTAGAGTAGCTAAGTGTGGAAGTAAAATCAACCCTTGTTCATACATGGGCTTTTCTGGTACGAAATGGGCCACTTCAAATAGGTTCATTGCTCCGGCCCAGAATACGATTAATCCGGCATGAGCTACATGAGCTCCAAGCAGTTTACCGGACAAATTGATAAGTCTGGCATTCCCAGCCCACCAAGCAAAGCCGGTGGTTTCTTGGTCACGACCAGCTAAAACGAAAGTTCCATTAAAGAGCGTTTCCACGTGGTAGAACCTCCTCAGGGAATATAAGATTTTCATGAGGCTGATCCTGAGCTGCCATCCACGCACGAATACCCTCGTTTAAAAGAATATTTTTGGTGTAGAAAGTCTCAAATTCAGGATCTTCCGCTGCACGGATTTCCTGGGAAACAAAGTCATAGGCACGTAAGTTCAGAGCCAAGCCAACTACGCCAATAGCACTCATCCATAAACCGGTGACGGGTACAAATAGCATAAAGAAATGTAACCAACGTTTATTGGAAAAAGCAACACCAAAGATTTGGGACCAAAAGCGGTTAGCAGTGACCATTGAATAAGTTTCTTCAGCTTGAGTTGGGTTAAAAGCACGGAAGGTATTTGCACCATCACCGTCCTCAAATAGAGTGTTTTCTACGGTCGCTCCATGAATAGCGCATAGCAGAGCCGCACCTAATACTCCGGCAACTCCCATCATATGAAATGGGTTCAACGTCCAATTATGAAATCCTTGGAAGAAAAGGATGAATCGAAATATCGCTGCTACGCCAAAACTCGGCGCAAAGAACCAACCAGATTGCCCCAGTGGATAAATAAGGAATACAGAAACAAAAACAGCAATTGGACCAGAGAATGAGATTGCATTATAAGGCCGCAATTGAACAGACCGAGCAAGTTCAAATTGGCGTAACATGAAACCTATTAGTGCAAAAGCCCCGTGGAGAGCTACAAAAGTCCATAGACCGCCTAATTGACACCAACGAGTAAAATCTCCTTGTGCTTCGGGCCCCCATAGTAGCAACAAAGAGTGTGCTAAACTATTGGCAGGGGTAGAAACTGCTGCGGTTAAGAAATTACAACCTTCCAAATAGGAACTAGCCAATCCATGGGTATACCAAGAAGTTACAAAAGTTGTCCCTGTAAACCAACCCCCTAAAGCGAAATAAGCACAAGGAAAGAGCAATAGGCCAGACCATCCTACAAAAACGAAACGGTCCCTTCGTAACCAGTCATCCATAGTATCAAATAGATCATTTTCTTCTTTAGGAATTCTACCAAGGGCTATAGTCATAGTGATCCTCCTATTCAATTACTTCAACCATTTCCGAGCACCTCATATCACTTTCCAAGGCATATGATAGTTTTATTATCTGTGGACGATTTCTTTCTCGTTCAATGCCCTTTTTCAATGGTCTCGAAGAGAGAAATTTCCCATTTTTATCTATGGAGTCACAGTCACAACCGAGGTCGTGGTAAATCCATGAATTTGATTCGATTTGTTTTTCTTATACTATTTATTTGTTTTTCTTATACTATAGAAATAGAAATAAATTGTTTTTCTTATACTATAGAAAGAAATAAACCTTTGAATTCAGCATTATTCCAAGACTCCTATTTCAAAGTCTATCTTTTAAGGGAAAAATGCAAATAAAAGTAACCCTTCTTTTCCCATTCCCTCTCTATTGCATGGGTGGAAGAACTAAAATAATAGAGGATTCTGAAAAAAAAAAATGGACCTTCGAAATCCAATTTTATGTGTAGCGCAAAGGAGTTGCGATTTCTTCTTATTCCTATAGAACATCTAGTAACAAGAATATGAAATCGTAAATAGCGAAAAATTCTTGTCTTGCGCGGTCTAAGTCTAAGGAAATAAAAAAAATTCGCTTATACAATTTCATCTACATCGAATTTATATATCAGAATAGCGGATAGAGGCATCATTAAAGGAGTCAGGTCTACTTACTTTATGCTTCTTTCCAATTTTATGGTGGATTTGATAAGAACCCTTTTTGCTTTCTTGATAAATAATCGACAAAAAAAGCGTTTTTTTTATATAACCTGCTTGTTTTATTATAATTATAACAAGTCCTATATGGAAATGCCCGCTAAAGAGAAAATCTATTTGATTGTCTCTCGGCCAATATCGATTTTTAGAAAGAAAAAACAAGAATTTTCTTCTTTTTTTATTAACATTAAGAAAAAAGAATATAATTAAAATGGAATTGGCAATATAATTTTTATAGACTTTTGAAAGAAAAAAAAGGGGTTTTTTGCAACCGTTATTTCTTATTTCTTGCCTATATCATATCACGGAAACCTTTCGCTTTGGAACGTGGAGAGATGGCTGAGTGGACTAAAGCGGCGGATTGCTAATCCGTTGTACAATTTTTTTGTACCGAGGGTTCGAATCCCTCTCTTTCCGCTCCCTTGGATCATTTGGGACTTTCGAATTGGAAAGAATTCTGACCCCCGGATTTTCTCATAGATAAATGTACGAAACAAATCCAATAAGAAAAAAAAAAACTGAATTTTTACTCCTCGCGTCCAGGATTCCGTCCTGGGTCATTAGATAAGAATCCAAAGATAAAGAGTGAAACAAAGAATATCACTACTGTATAAACAAAAAGTTTGAGAGTAAGCATTACATAATCTCCAAGATTTTTTTTTAAGGAATAGATTACCAGTTTTTCCTTACCACACGGATCCACTAGGATGGTTTTTTTTTATACCTAAAAATGCAAAAAAGAATTCTTGAAAAAAATTGCAAGAATTCTTTTATAATAAGCACTCTTATCAATAGCAAAAATAGGGTTAGGTGGTTAGGTATTGTGTAGGTACCTTTAGGTACCTGCTCAACCTAGGTGCAGGGGAGTAGAAAGGCTGATCCAAATTTATTGCTGTAGCTACCCATTCAATGTAGAAGAATTTAAATTTTAGAATCGAAGGTTCATAATATAAAAATATAAAACTTCTCGGCTTTTACCCATTTTAAAATTTTTTTGGAATGAACACATCATTCAATTTGGCATACAGAGTACTAAAGATTTCATCGAAAACTTACAGCAGCTTGCCAAACAAAGGCTAATAGAAAAAAGAATAGAGGTATAACAGGCATAATATCCACGATTGGATTGAAAATAGCATAAGCTTCGGGTAATTTGGCAAAGAAAAAACTAGTAGGATAAAGAACAGAATTAAAACAGATACAGGTTAAACTAAGTATATTAGGCATAACAAGCATTTCATTCTTGTAGAGTAAATAATTGGATTTTTCTTGAGTTATTTTTTTAAGGGAAAGAAGGAAAAGGCAGATTCAAAATCTTTTTTCTTCGGACTTTCCCAAACACAAAATACCTCCTTGTATTCGCACTCTCAAATGAGAGTGGAATAAATTCGACTTTCATATAATATCTTAATAGAATTCCATGTAATGATCAATGCATTTTTTTGATTCTATATTATCCGCATGTGTAGAATACTAGCAAGAGAATATCCCTCCTTTTTTATGTAATTGAAATGGTATTGACGAATAACAAATAAACATACTAGTGTTTATTAGTGTCGCATAAAACCCGAAATGGGGCGTGGCCAAGTGGTAAGGCAGCGGGTTTTGGTCCCGTTACTCGGAGGTTCGAATCCTTCCGTCCCAGATTGTTTCTGATGAAACAAACGGTGAAATCATATAGTATTCCGTACGAGACAAAAGTTTATTAAAGAGAATAATGATATCTTATTCTTTCTCAGAAAACATAATAAAGTCTTAAGTCCAGTCAAATTGACTATCTTTATTTTCATGAAAAAATG
Organism: Triticum urartu; assembly: GCF_056163025.1. Taxonomy (NCBI): domain Eukaryota; kingdom Viridiplantae; phylum Streptophyta; class Magnoliopsida; order Poales; family Poaceae; genus Triticum; species Triticum urartu. The sequence continues at coordinate 20,854 of NW_028260054.1, read as the reverse complement.
GGATCTATCAAGCACATTCAGGATATGCCTCTACTATAAAATCACTTAGTCATATTTTTTTCTTCCTTTTGGTATTCGAGTTGAAGAAGTACGAGAATTCTATAACTACCAAAAACTTTCAATCTTTTCATTGGAATAGTTTATTTAGTTATTATAGTTAATTGTTTTTGGTACTGAAAAAATATATTACTACTAGAATTCTAATTCTAGTAATTAAATTAATTAAACTTTTTTGGAGGTTGATAGTTTATTTATTGAGGAAGAGTCAATCCTTCTTTTCTCACTTCAAGATTGATCATCTCGAGCCATCCGTTGAGGGTGGAAATTTAAGAATAAATAAGTTTTAAGCAAACTTGTTTAGTCGTCTTTTTCAAACTATGTTTCATTCATATGATAGAATTTTAATATGGGTTTAAATAAATTGGATCTTGGCGGAGGCTTCCCGGATAAATACTTACTTTCTTTTATCCATATTGCTCCATAGATAGCAAGTTTTAATTAGTATAAAAAAACTAAACCAATGACTATTCATGATTCCATCCATATTGGATCAATTCTCTATACCACTTTGCAATGAAAAGAGGAATGTTTGTTATGGTAAAACTTCGTTTAAAACGATGTGGTAGAAAGCAACGTGCGACTTGAAGGACATGATCGATTGTGGATTTTGCTATCCATCATTTTCCATAGTAATGAAAATGCTCTTGGCTCGACATAGCCTGTTCTATTCGTTCCGAACCAAATTTGCGCTGGGTTTAAGTAACATAGTACACGATGGAGCTCGAGAGGACAGAATTTTTTTTATCAAGGGAAAGAATCTAGGGTTAGTGAAAACTAATAAATTAGGCCAACTTTGTCAGTCTATCCTTAATATAGAAATAAATCGAAAGGTTAAAATAAGAAGAAAGTCCAATAAAAGTATATCAGAATCAATCCCTCTTATTAGATTTCTATAGAAGAGATAAATGCTTTATCGAAGGAAATAAGAAAAAAGGGTATGTTGCTACTCTTTTGAAAGAAAAAAATAGGAATTCCCGAAGTAATGTCTAAACCCAAGGATTTCACAAATCAAAGATAAAGGATTCCAGAACAAGTAAACACAATTTTCAATTGTCTCAACAACAGAGTTGGATTAGAATAAGGAATAAAAGTCAATTCGTTCGAAATGAGACAAAGAAAAGAGTTTAAAGACGACTCAAAAATTTTGGAAGGATTTTGCCTTCGAAGTTTGTCAGGCAAAATTAGCCCACTTGAGTCATGAGTATAAATGAAATTTGTTTTTTCTGTAAGGAAATTAATGCACGTCATAGTCTAATTTCTATTATTATCGACAGAAATTCGAATCATTTTCTCGAGCCGTATGAGGAGAAAACCTCATATACGTTTCTAGGGGGGGGCGTTGTTTATCTACATCTATCCCAATAAGCTGTCTATCGAATCGTTGCAATTGATGTTCGATCTCGAAGAGAAGGAAGAGATCTTCAAAAAGTAGGTTTTTATGATCCGATAAAGAATCAAACTTGTTTAAATGTTCCAGCTATTCTCTATTTCCTTGAAAAGGGTGCTCAACCAACAAGAACTGTTTATGATATTTTAAGGAAGGCAGAATTCTTTAAAGAAAAAGAAAGAACTTTGAGTTAATTGAAGAACTAAATGAATCAAAAAATAGGATAGGAGAAGATTATTAGTATTCCTAGTTGTCTAATTATTTAGACACAATTTACCTCTTTTTTAATCCTATTTGGATTTATATTATATCGTGCCAATCCAACATAAGCCCCTATTTTATTTACTTTTTCTATCTAATTTGTTTTCTTACCATTGTATTTCCATTGACAAAGGTCTATTGAACAAATAGAATTTGTAGATAGATGGGTCTCTTTATCCTCACTCCATATTCAATTTTTCCGCCTACACTTCGCTCAAATGATAAGGGTGTTCCTCTTGCATGTATTCTCATACAATATAATATATATTTTTTATAATATATATTTTTTGTTAATAAAAATCGCTAAAAATAAGGAGAATTTGGCCATCGTGATTAGGGTCGCTCTTTTTTTAACTTTACTTTAGTGGAATTTCACCGGACCTGTTCGTTTTGGCATTTGAGTGTTTTTCATGGTCGATAAAAAAAATCTTTTGATGTCTTGCTAGTTCAATGTTTTGACAGAAGCGCGCGGTGTAATTCCATTGATTTTTGGATTTCGATCGTATCTAAGATCCTTTTTTTATCTGGGTTGCTAACTCAATGGTAGAGTACTCGGCTTTTAAGTGCGACTATGATCTTTTACACATTTGGATGAAACAACAAATTCGTCCAGACTCTTGGTAGAGTCTAGAAGACCACGACTGATCCTCAAAGGTAATGAATGGAAAAAATAGCATGTCGTAATAAAATCAATCTTTTTTGAATGGAATCCAAAATTACGATTTTCTGGGTCTAATGAATAAATGGATAGAGCCTGGCTCCAATTCTGGTAAAATAAAAAGCAACGAGCTGAACTTCCTAATTGGAATGATTCCCCGCTCTAATTAGACGTTAAAAATAGATTAGTGCCGGATGCGGGGAAAGGTTGGGTTTTCCTATGAGTGGACCCTTTATTTTTTCTTTTTTTTTTTAGAAATCCTAATTATTCTTGATTATGGATTGAATAAGGGATGTTATGGATTGAATGTGTAAAAGAAGCAGTATATTGATAAAGAGGCTGTATTCCAAAGTCAAAAGAGCGATTGGCCTGCAAAAATAAAAAACTTGTTCTGTTCTTTTTTTTTAATTAGAACAAACATAAACTAATTGGGTAGAAAAGGAGCAGAAAAAGATCTGTGGATTAGACTCCCTTTCTTTCCAGGGTTTGTATTAAAAATGCAACACCCTGTTCTGACCATATTGCACTATGTATCATCATTCGATAAACCGAGAAATGCTTCTTCTCTCTGATTCAAGTAGAAATACAAATGGAAAAATTCGAAGGGTATTCAGAAAAACATAAATCTCGTCAACAATACTTTGTCTACCCACTTCTCTTTCAGGAATATATTTATGCATTTGCCCACCATTATGGATTAAATGGTTCTGAACCTGTGGAAATAGTTGTTAGTTGTAATAACAAGAAATTTAGTTCACTACTTGTGAAACGTTTAATTATTCGAATGTATCAGCAGAATTTTTTGGATAACTCGGTTAATCATCCTAACCAAGATCGATTATTGGATTACAAAAATTATTTTTATTCTGAGTTTTATTCTCAGATTCTATCTGAAGGGTTTGCGATCGTTGTGGAAATCCCATTCTCGCTACGGGAATTTTTTTGTCTGAAAGAAAAAGAAATACCAAAGTTTCAGAATTTACGCTCTATTCATTCAATATTTCCCTTTTTAGAAGACAAATTTTTGCATTTGGATTATCTATCACATATAGAAATACCCTATCCTATCCATTTGGAAATCCTGGTTCAACTCCTTCAATACCGTATCCAAGATGTTCCATCTTTGCATTTATTGCGATTCTTTCTCAACTATTATTCGAATTGGAATAGTTTTATTACTTCAATGAAATCCATTTTTTTTTTTCAAAAAGAAAATAAAAGACTATTTCAATTCCTATATAACTCTTATGTATCAGAATATGAATTTTTTTTGTTGTTTCTTCGTAAACAATCTTCTTGCTTACCATTAGCATCTTCTGGAACTTTTCTGGAACGAATCCACTTTTCTAGGAAGATGGAACATTTTGGGATAATGTACCCTGGTTTTTCTCGGAAAACCCTATGGTTCTTTATGGATCCTCTTATGCATTATGTTCGATATCAAGGAAAGGCAATTCTTGCATCAAAAGGCACTTTTTTTTTGAAGAAGAAATGGAAATGCTACCTTATCAATTTCTGGCAATATTATTTCTGTTTTTGGACTCAGCCGCGAAGAATCCATATAAACCAATTAGCAAACTCTTGCTTCGATTTTATGGGGTACCTTTCAAGTGTACAAAAAAGTTCTTTGTTAGTAAGGAATCAAATGCTGGAGAATTCATTTCTAATAGATACTCGAATGAAAAAATTCGATACCATAGTCCCCGCTACTCTCCTCATAGGATACTTATCAAAAGCTCAATTTTGTACTGGATCGGGGCATCCTATTAGTAAACCCATTTGGACAGATTTATCAGATTGGGATATTCTTGATCGATTTGGTCGGATATGTAGAAATCTTTTTCATTATCATAGTGGATCTTCGAAAAAACGGACTTTGTATCGACTAAAGTATATACTTCGACTTTCATGTGCTAGAACTTTAGCTCGTAAACATAAAAGCACGGTACGAACTTTTATGCAACGATTGGGTTCGGCATTTTTAGAAGAATTTTTTATGGAAGAAGAGCAAGTTTTTTCTTTGATGTTCACCAAAACAACTCTTTTTTCTTTCTGTGGATCACACACTGAGCGTATTTGGTATTTGGATATTATACGTATCAATGACCTGGTCAACCCTCTTAATTAATCATTAGACGAAATTAAGAAACAGGAAAGGGTTGATAAATGATCAAGAAAAAACTTTTCTATTTTTCATTCTGAAATGTTCTTTTTATTATAATAAAGAGTAGGTGAATCAACTTACTAATTAAAAAATATTAGTAGAACTTCCTCTTTGGAATAGAAATTGGCTATTTCTACATAGGGAAAGTCGTGTGCAATGAAAAATGCAAGCACGATTTGGGGAGGGATTTTTCTCTATTGTAACAAGGAAGAATTATCTACTCCATCCGACTAGTTCCGGGTTCGAGTCCCGGGCAACCCATATAGAAAAGACCCATCAAAGTTTTTCACTTTGACTCACTTCATTTACAAATACAAAATTATTGGTTTGGTTAATTTAGTTATATGGATAGCTAATCTTTGGGCTGACTTGGTTGACATTGGTATATAGTCTATGTTATACTGTTAAATAACAAGCCTTCTATTATCTATATTCTAGTTAATACGTGTGCTTGGGAGTCCTTGCAATTTGAATAAACCAAGATCTTACCATGACTGCAATTTTAGAGAGACGCGAAAGTACAAGCCTGTGGGGTCGCTTCTGCAACTGGATAACTAGCACTGAAAATCGTCTTTACATCGGATGGTTCGGTGTTTTGATGATCCCTACCTTATTGACCGCAACTTCTGTATTTATTATCGCCTTCATCGCTGCCCCTCCAGTAGATATTGATGGTATTCGTGAGCCTGTTTCTGGTTCTTTACTTTATGGAAACAATATTATCTCTGGTGCTATTATCCCTACTTCTGCGGCGATCGGATTGCACTTTTACCCAATTTGGGAAGCTGCATCTGTTGATGAGTGGTTATACAATGGTGGTCCTTATGAGCTAATTGTTCTACACTTCTTACTTGGTGTAGCTTGTTATATGGGTCGTGAGTGGGAACTTAGTTTCCGTCTGGGTATGCGTCCTTGGATTGCTGTTGCATATTCAGCTCCTGTTGCAGCTGCTACTGCTGTTTTCTTGATTTACCCTATTGGTCAAGGAAGCTTTTCTGATGGTATGCCTTTAGGAATCTCTGGTACTTTCAACTTTATGATTGTATTCCAGGCAGAGCACAACATCCTTATGCATCCATTCCACATGTTAGGTGTAGCTGGTGTATTCGGCGGTTCCCTATTCAGTGCTATGCATGGTTCCTTGGTAACCTCTAGTTTGATCAGGGAAACTACTGAAAATGAATCCGCTAATGAGGGTTACAAATTTGGTCAAGAGGAAGAAACTTATAATATTGTGGCTGCTCATGGTTATTTTGGCCGATTAATCTTCCAATATGCTAGTTTCAACAACTCTCGTTCTTTACACTTCTTCTTGGCTGCTTGGCCTGTAGTAGGAATCTGGTTCACTGCTTTAGGTATTAGTACTATGGCTTTCAACCTAAATGGTTTCAATTTCAACCAATCTGTAGTTGATAGTCAAGGTCGCGTTATTAATACTTGGGCTGATATCATCAACCGTGCTAACCTTGGTATGGAAGTAATGCACGAACGTAATGCTCACAACTTCCCTCTAGACTTAGCTGCTGTTGAAGTTCCATCTATTAATGGATAAGGTTTTTCTGCTAACATATAAGAATTTTTGAAGACAGAAATACCCAATATCTTGTTCTAGCAAGATATTGGGTATTTCTGTCTTTATTTTGAATCTTTTTTTCTTCTTAATCTTTCTATTCAGAATTCAGTTAACGACGAGATTTAGTATCCTTTCTTGCATTTTCATAACTCGTGAAATGCCGAGTAGGCACGAATTCCCCCAATTTGCGACCTACCATAGGATTTGTTATGTAAATAGGTATATGTTCCTTTCCATTATGAATCGCGATTGTATGGCCAACCATTGTGGGTAGAATGCTAGATGCCCGGGACCACGTTACTATTGTTTCTTTCTCCTCCTTCATATTGACCTTTTCTATCTTTGCCAATAAATGATGAGCTACAAAAGGATTCGTTTTTTTTCGTGTCACAGCTGATTACTCCTTTTTTCCTTTTTAAAGAGTGGCATTCTATGTCCAATATCTCGATCGAAGTACGGAGGTCAGAATAAATAGAATAATGATCAATGGAAAAAAGAAAAAAATCCTTTAGCTGGATAAGGGGCGGATGTAGCCAAGTGGATCAAGGCAGTGGATTGTGAATCCACCATGCGCGGGTTCAATTCCCGTCGTTCGCCCATCGCATTATTGCAAATTCCAAAAATGCAATTTTCCATATTCCTAGTTACGTATTTACTTACGGCGACGAAGAATAAAACTATCGCTATATTTTTTCCTTTTCCTAGTTCTTCTTCCAAGCGCAGGATAACCCCAAGGGGTTGTGGGTTTTTTTCTACCAATGGGAGCTTTCCCTTCACCGCCCCCATGGGGGTGGTCCACAGGGTTCATAACTACCCCTCTTACTACGGGGCGTTTACCTAGCCAACACTTAGATCCGGCTCTACCCAAACTTTTTTGGTTCACCCCAACATTACCCACTTGTCCGACTGTTGCTAAGCAGTTTTGGGATACTAAACGGACCTCCCCAGATGGTAATCTTAAAGTGGCCGATTTACCCTCTTTTGCAATGAGTTTCGCTACAGCACCTGCTGCTCTAGCTAATTGCCCACCCCTTCCACGTGTGATTTCTATGTTATGCATGGCCGTGCCTAAGGGCATATCGGTTGAAGTAGATTCTTCTTTTCTCTCAAAAAACCCCTTCCCAAACTGTACAAGCTTCTTCCAAAGCATACGGCTTTCTAGATGTATATGACGATCTCTAGACAGATGGATCTTATATGAATCATATGATGAAGTACCACATGAGTGGATATATAGGAAAGGAATCCAAATCTGCCGAATCGCTCATGTTATGATCTTCTACATCCTAGGTCTCTGCGTTCCGTCATCTGGCTTATGTTCTTCATGTAGCATTCAGATCGAATGACTCTATGAAATTACGTCGATACTTCCACATATTATGGGTAACGTAGGAGACATCCCTATTTTCCCCCGGGGGTCTTAATTACCACTGCTTAGCTTTCAATTTGCCTCTGACCATCAAATTAAATGTGAATAACCCGTCCTCCTCTCTTTGAAACAAGGGGCGCTTCCGGTTCTGTGCGTGCTTCAAACAATTTTGTCTTCTCCATATTACCATATCTCTAGAGCCAATAATTTTCTATGAGGAACTACTGAACTCAATCACTTGCTGCCGTTACTCAACAGTTTTCTGTTGAGGTCTATCCCGTAGAGGTAGTCAAATTGGATCAGTGATCGATTTCTAGGTTTCGTCGTAAACCTAATTGGTTACTTCCAATTACGTAAATCAATAGTTCAAACCGCACTCAAAGGTAGGGCATTTCCCATTGATATAGGAACTTTTGTACCAGAAACAATAGTATCTCCAATTATAGCCCCTCTGGGATGTAAAATATATCTCTTCTCACCATCCCCATAGTGTATGAGACAAATGTATGCATTTCGATTAGGGTCGTATTCTATGGTTACGATTCTACCAGATATGTCTTTTTGATTCCGTCGAAAATCTATTTTACGGTATAGGCGCTTATGACCTCCCCCTCTATGCCTTGCGGTAATGATTCCTCTGGAATTACGACCTTTACCACAACGGTGCCGTCCATGGATCAAATTATTTCGTGGATTGGATTTCACTTGCCTGTCTACGGTTCCCTTGCGTGTGCTCGGGATAGGTGTTTTGTATAAATGTTTCGCCGTATTATTAAGTATTCTCCTTTAGTTTTTTTCTCTATCTAGAAGTGGAATAGAATAACCCGGTTGAAGGGTAATGATCATACGTCTGTAATGCATTGTATGGCCCAGAATAGGTCCTATTCTTCTACCTTTTCCAGGTAGTCGATGGCTATTCACAGCTACCACCTTAACACCAAAGAAGAGTTCGACCCAATGCTTTATTTCTGTCTTAGTGAATCCCGATTCGACATTAAAAGTATATTGATTCTTTCCCAATAAACGAAGACTTTTTTCTGTAAATACTGCGTATTTGATTCCATCCATAAATCGACTTTCCCTCCTATGCTCTGAGTTCCAGTATCGATAAGAATTCGAGTTCTTATTGTTCTTATGTTATGGTATGAATATACCATACCAATTCGTTATGTATGGATGATGGATGAGATTCCATGGATAGAGAGCCAGTTCCAATAGACTTATGGAATGTTCCCGTTCGTGTGCATCCAGCAGGAATTGAACCCGCAAATTTACCAATTATGAGTTGGGCGCTTTAACCATTCAGCCATGGATGCTTAACAGGGATCATCGTACATCGTAAATAACCAATTTTCATATAGAAAGACATATCATAGAAAAATGAAATCGAAAATATTCCGAGATGGCAAATATTCGGAGATGACTATGAAAACACCTCTCTGGATCCTCGAATTGAAAGAGAGATTGAGAGGGATCAAGAATCCTAATTCTCGCTATTTGGAATGGATCCAATTCTATTGAGTCTGACTCATAGTGATCATTTCTCTTTAGCAAAGAATGACCTTGGTTATCAAAGGATTGAACAACCGGGATCCATTTACTTATGATACCTAGTTGGCATTGATAACAAGGATCTAATGAATTATGAGTTTAATAGATCCTCTTTAGCAGAAAGACGTATATTCCTTGCTCATTATCAGACAATCACTTATTCCCAAACCTCGTGTGGGACTAATCGTTTTCATTTACCATCTCATGGAAAACCCTTTTCGTTCCGCTTAGCCCTATCGGGTATTTTAGTGATAGGTTCTGTAGGAACTGGACGATCCTATTTGGTCAAATACCTAACGAAAAATTACGATTTTCCTTTCATTAAGGTACGAGGGCTTCTTATTCCACAAGAACGAAAGCACCTTTTCATTCTTTCATATACTAGGGGTTTTTACTTGGAAAAGACAATGTTCCATACTAAAGGATTCGGGTCCATAACCACGAGTTCCAGTGCACTAGATCTTGTAGCACTTAGCAACGAAGCCCTATCCATTAGTATTCCACATAAGAAATCCATTCTAGAAAAAAATACAATTAGATTAGCTCTTCATAGACAAACTTGGGGTTTGCGAGCCAAGGTAAGATCGGCTCGGGATCATGGGACCCTTTTCTATCAGATAGGAGGGGCTCTTGTACAAAATAGACTTACTAAGTAATAACCCCATAGAATCTATCTATATAAAGATAAAGAGGCAATCGTGTCAGGAAGCGGGTTTTTCTTTGGCCAAAAGGTACTTCGAACTTGGAACGAGCATGAAGAGATTAACGAGACTTCTTTCTCTTTTGAGTTTTTCTGGCGGACCTGCCGCGCAAGATCTTTGGTCTTCCCCTGGAACCGATGAAAAAAAGTGGATCGCTTCTTATGTACTCGCTCAGAATGATTCTTCTCTATCTATAGTTCATGGCCTATTAGAAGTAGAAGGTGCTCTGGTGCAATCCTTACCGACAGAAAAAGATTGCAGTCAGGTTGATAATAGTCGAGTGACATTACTTCGTCGGTCCGAACTAAGGAATCTGTTAGAAATGTTTTGAAATGGATATTGTTCTCTCTTTGATCAGGGATTGCTATATGAAAAGAAGTGGAGTTTGAAAAAGGGAACGGAATGCTCAAACCGGAACTGCTAGAGGAACGAATTTTCAATAGCATAACTTGGGCTCCTAGAATATGGCGCCCTTGGGACAATCTATTTGATTGCAGGGTTTTGTTCCGAAGCAAAGATATCCGCGGAGGCCGGTTCGTTCGTCCTATTCTGATATTCAGGACCAAGAGGTACTGGATTCTCTTTCGGATAGGCCCTGAAAGGAGAAGAAAGGCTGAAATGCCAACGGACCTCTGTCTATTCTCTAATTCACCCGATCCGATAGTACCCGTTTTTGGAACGTCCAGTGCCAAAGTCACTGAATGGGTAAGTCACCAATCCAATCCCTTTGACAAATCGGATGTCATATTAGATATCATATTCTATATATATAGAAATATCATAGATAGAATAGACATATAGAATTTTTGGTCGGCAAATTCGAAGGAATCATTGAGTGAAAAAGGAGCAAAGAATGACAAAAGACGAGACTCTACTAGTCTTCACTCTTGTGGTTTCCTCTTCCTCGGTTTCTGTTTTCTTATTCGGGATCTTGCTTTTCATGGTTCTCATCTCTGCAACTCGCGATTTTCGCGAGAGAACCAAATCCAAGTTGGTGAAGATCATGATTTGGGCTGGCACGGGGATCGTTTGATCGATTTCCTTGATTTGATCGCTACTTAATGGGCGTGCGCTCAAAGGATACAAACAGGGATTCGCAAACAAAAAGGGGAATTCGTAGTCACTTTTTC
>NW_028260053.1:2500-28487 GCF_056163025.1 Triticum urartu | reverse complement strand
TTTTTTCCTAAAGCAAGTTCGCCCCCAATTGTAGCAGCTCCTTCTGCTAAAATTTGTCCTTTTTTAATGGATTTACCCCGTGGAACCCGGGGTTTTTGGTGCATACAAGTATTTTTGTTAGAGCGACGGTGGTTAACTAAAGGAATACTTATAGTCTTCCCACTACTTGATAAAAGTATCTTATGACTATCAGTAGAAATGATCTTTCCCTCGCGTTCGGCTATAATGGAAACCCTCGAATCTAGAGCTGTTTGGCGTTCCAATCCAGTTCCAACAATGCATTTCTCGGACCGAGAAAGCGGAACTGCTTGGCGCTGCATATTAGAACTCATTAAAGCCCGATTCGCATCATTGTGCTCAATAAAAGGAATGAGAGAACCCCCAATAGAAAAATATTGGAAAGGAAAAATACTTCTAACATGAATCTGTTCCCATGCAATAGTCAAGAATTCTTGACGGTATCTAGCCGGAACAACCTGTTCTTCCTGAATACCTTGATTCAAGGACAAAGAATTTCCTGCTGCTATCATATAATATTCATCTCTATTTGGTGATAGATAAACCACCTGTCTCTCTTTTTTTTCTTTTGCTTTCTCAGCAGATATTTCATAAAACGGACTCTCTATGGATCCCCACAAGTGATCAATTCTCGCATGAATTGTTAAGGATCCAGTAAGTCCAACATTGATTCCTTCAGACGTGTCAATTGGACAAATACGCCCATAGTGACTCGGATGAATATCTCGGCTCCGAAAACTTGCGGTTCTCCCCGTCAACCCTCCAGGACCTAAACAACTCACTTTTCGCCCATGAACAGTTTGTGTCAATGGATTCGTTTGATCAAAAACTTGAGATAACGGGTATGTGCCAAAAAAGGTCTCATAAGTAGTTATTAATAAAATTGAAGTTGAAGTTGGAGTTACCAAAGTTTGGGGAGTCGGTTTCGATTGACGTATGAATACTCTACGAATAGTTTTTTGAACTGCATGTTGTAAACGACCAAGAGCCAATCCGAATTGATCTTGTAACAGATCCGCAACCGAACGAATACGTTTATTTTTCAAGTGATTCATATCGTCATCGTCAAGTATACCCGTTCCAAATTTCATTCCAATCAAATGATCCGTAGCGGCCAATACATCTCGTGGTAACAAGAATGTATTGTTCTGAGGAATATCAAGATTAAGTCTCCGATTCATATTTCGTCGACCAATCCTTCCTAATTCACATTTTTGTTGAAAAAATTTCTTTTGTAATTCCTCGCATAAGGACTCCGAAAATACCAGGTCCCCACCTACACAAGCAAATTGTTGATAAAACTCCAAAATAGCTTTTTCTTTTGACTCAATCCTCTTCTTCTCTTTAGCATTCGGGAAAGACAAGAAAATTTCAGGGTAGGAAACATTATCCAGAATTTCTCTTAGATTCGAACCCATAGCTGATGATAGAACTAGAATAGATATCTTTTGTTTTCTACTCACGCGAGCCCATATCCTTTCTTTTTTATCAATTGCTAATTCCGATCTCCCCCCCCAATCTGATATTATAGTGCCAGTGTAGATAGAAATTCCCTTATGATCTAATTCCGAGCGGTAGTAAATACCAGGACTTAGCAATATTTGATTGATCACAATTCGGTATATTCCATTTATAATAAAGGTTCCTAAGGAATTCATTATAGGAATGTTTCCGATAGAAATGGTTTGCTTTTGCACATCGAAACCAAAAATTAATCTCGCAGATACATATAATTCGGAAGAATAGGTGAGTGATTCATACACAGCATCTCTTTCTTTTATCGAGGGTTCTAGCAGTTGATATCCTTTCGCAAATAATTGAAATGCAATTTCGTGATCTGGATCTTTAATTGTTGGAAACTTGTCAAGTTCTTCTGCCAAGGCTTGATTAATGAACCTACAAAATCCCTCGAATTGGATCTGACTAAATCCGGGTATTGTGGACATTCCCTCGTTTCCATTCCGGAGCATCTTAATCTTAAGTTTCCTGTTTATCAAAGAAAAATTCCATTATCAGCTCACTCTTCATCAATCCCTATGGATCGATCTAGCAATCATGGAATCTATATTCTGTTTACTGAATCACATGAAATTCTAGGGAACTCCACATACGTATTTCATATATGTATTTCATACATATGAATAGAGACCATTTGGACGAAAGTTCGAGTTTGCCAGGGGTACAAATGAAATGAAAATGAATTGATAAAACATTCCTACAAAAAAAATTCTGCCACTTATACTTTATGTTATGATATTCTAATCAGATTGGATGGCAAAGATTTCTCATTTTATCTCCTTTCTATGAATGTAATAAAGCCGTAATATAATATACTAGAAAGTTTGACTTTACTTCGATTTAGAATAGCGTGCTTACTTTAATTTCTCAAAATAATTTGAGGGTTCTTTTTTATTTCGGATCGGAGTAGTATAATTGCTAGAAAATTCAGTATTTCATTGTGGAATTCTAAAATAAAGTAAGTCCCTTTTTTAAGTACATGCCAATCTAGTTATCCACCTCTCCCCATATCCATGCTTTTCTTTTATCGTAATTTCACTTGGGTACGCCAAGATAGTCAGGTTATACTCTATATCAGAGCAAATTTCCTTTTTTTATTCAAGATATTTAATTTAATACTTTGAAAAATTAAAGCATGATTCCCCATAGAGATATGTACATAAAGGGGATCTTTGGATAATAATGCTGTTCGGACCTAAAGTTTACCTATACACGGATTAAGCATAAAGCCATAATATTTTATTATGCCATTGAAGGGGGGGGAGATAATACCGATTTAAGAGTAGTTCACTACTGCAATAAAAAAAAGAGAATTCTAGTTAACGGTTCCAATTTATTCTGAATTTTGCAGCCTGTGAATAGAAATCCACTTTTTCTTCTTTTTCATCTCAATAGAAAGAAATGGGAAGTTTTATTGTGTTAACAATGTATGTTTTAAGATAGAATCTATCGAGGAGAATAATAGAAACTGGATCAAAAAAAGCAGGAATAGATTTTTTGAAAAAGATTGGAAAAAAGTAAGTAGAATTATATTCAAAATAAAAGGGGCTTTTCGTAAGAAAACGTGGATGAATACTTGCTGTTTTCTAGATTTTTGATCGGATTTTTTGGCGGCATGGCCAAGCGGTAAGGCAGGGGACTGCAAATCCTTTATCCCCAGTTCAAATCTGGGTGCCGCCTGATCAATAAAATACTTAGGTTTTTTTTATAGTGCTGATCGAATTCGATAAATTTTTACTTCGCATAAGTTCGGGCAAGAGAGTAACTGGGCCTGCCGATACTGGGTTTAGAGAAACCATACCATAGTTCTATCCTCAAACTAGGGTTAGGGTTTGTTTTGACGGTAGTGGCCAAAATGGTTATCAATAGGGGTGAGGTAGTGTTTCCTTATTCTTTTATTATATGAATTTGAATTGGTTCTTAATTGAGATTCGATTTGATAATTTTAAAATACGAGGATAAGATGTCAGAAATCTTGGTATCCAAAGAAAGGTCCCTAAGGGGCATTCTTTTTTTTTTTCAATCTAAGATTCAAGAAGGGACTCCACGAAAGAATATCAAGACTTACTAATTATTATACATTTTTTTATCGTACATCTTATGTTACCTACATACACTAAAGTAAGGACTACTTAATTCTAACGAGAATCAGATTAAATAGGTCGATCAAAAATCAATTTAGGAGTTGTATTATGGATAAAATCTCTTCATTCTTTCATAGAATGATACAAAGCAAGGCTGCAGGGTTTAGGTCAAAAATAAACATTAGGTAAGGTAGGTATCCAATAAATATTTATCTATCGATAATTTTATGGTATATTCGGGCGTCCTTTGCTTAAAAAAAAAAAAAAGAGTAACAAAAGGAATAAAAAATCTTCCTATTCCCGCTTCTTCTATTCAGGACATCATTCCCGTACTCTTTCTTTTTTAAGGAAAAAAGGGCTATAGTATCTCGTATTTTTAATGCTCTCTAATTCTACCAGAATTCCTATAAGAATTTGTTAGGAGTAAATTCCTTGAACTGATTGATCCATGGCCTTAGGGCGGAATCCCTTTTTGACTCTGTACCCTTGATTCCACTATGATTATTGATCAATAGTAGAATAATCCCTTCATAGAAATAGGAGACATAATTTAGATGGATATAGTAAGTCTCGCTTGGGCTGCTTTAATGGTAGTCTTTACATTTTCTCTTTCACTAGTAGTATGGGGAAGGAGTGGACTCTAGGGATACTACTAATTGATTAAGTAATCAAATTGTTGTATCAATTCTTTTCTTTAATGGATCATTTTGCATTAATCATTTTGTCAAACGTTATTCTTTAATCTTTTTCTTTAGTTTTGTTTCACTCCTGTAAGAAACTCTTGTATTGTAAGTTGTAATGTAAGAAAGAGCCATTATACCAATTCAGAATTTCTACTAGAAATGACGAATGGTTAAAAAAAGTTCTATACATAAGAAAATTAGACTTTCTTCCACGGAACTATTCACGGCATATCACACATTTTCCATTTCCTTTTACTTTTTACTATAGTCTATTCTTCATATTATTTTTCTTTCCTTCCATGGATTCTTTGGTCAAGAATTGTCTTAGATTTTTTTATTTTGACCTGATTGAAATTAAGTGGATGCAATGAAAAAAGAAATTGAATTAGACTACTTAACTATTTCAATCTACTAATCTATTCTATGTAGATTCAAAGATAATATAATAGAAAGAATCTAAAGTGTCGTAGAAAAAACTATATGTAGTTCTTTCTACCACACTTTAAGATTCCAACCAGATCCTTTCATTTAAGACTTGGATTTTTTTTATTTAATCCCTTTTTAATTTCTTCAATGATTAATTGGAATTCCAATTAATTATTTTGGCTGACTGTTTTTACATAAATAATAAGTAAAAAAGAAGTAGGAACTAGAATGAACAGTGCAGTAGCAATAAATGCGAGAATATTGACTTCCATAACCTCTTTATTTTTTATTTTCACAATAACTCGGGATGTAATCCCATGGAGAGGAAAAAGGGGTATCTTGTAAATTCAAGGGTAGGGCTTGCATTCTGATAATACTGAATCAATTCAATATTATGAATATCGGATCTATCAAATCAATTCATGGATGAGAGTTATATTTCACGGATGAGAGTTATATAGTATAACATAGGAAGATCCTCTATCCACACTAAGACCAAAATGGGTTTTTTGATTGGATTAGGAATTCCCTCTTTTTTAATCCTTTTCTACTTTTTCTTTTCTATATCTCTAACCCACGAGCTTTCTTAATCTTATACTTTCTTAATCTTATACAATTTCCCTTCCTTTTTCTTATAGTTATACATACAATTATGTATGTATTATATGACCAACTTTCACTTTCTATGGGTCACATAGACATCCAAATAAGCAGTAGAAGTGAGATGGGGAAAAGAGGTCTGAAATAAAAAGGGAATACGATTTATGTATGGATTCCGGTAAAATACCGGTACTCTATTCCATAAGAGTGGAATAGGAAATTAAGATGAGGATGGTATCATCATAAAGAAAGATAGAGTAATATAATATCCTAAATTCTACTAATCCACATATCGTATGTGTGTCTTTCTTTATCGATTGGGAGTAGTGAAAAAAAAATTCCTATATGCCCTCCCTCCCTCTTTAATGAGAGATGCAAAATAAAAAAGTGAAGTAAGGGTGCCCTGTGGGTATTTGATCTTGCTCCCTGCCCCTTTTTTTCATGGAAAAAGGAAATATCAATTTCTCCATTCATTGAACCCTAGTTCGGGACTGACGGGGCTCGAACCCGCAGCTTCCGCCTTGACAGGGCGGTGCTCTGACCAATTGAACTACAATCCCCGCGGGGTGTATGGCATACCCATTCTTAAATAGAACCATAAGAAGATTCGATTCGTCTTTCGTACTCTAAGAAATAGACGAATCATATACTACATACCCACATATTATATTATACGTGGGTATAGTGAGAGTGACATAACTAGTATGTCGTGATTTTTTATCACTAAAAATGGATAATAATCCAGCCTTCAATAAGAAAAACTCTTTTGTTTGTAAGAAAGGAATGAGAGAGATATGGATTAGAAAAAAAAATTTCCCTTTTTTCTTTATCTTTTATTTCTATAGATCAGACATTTTATTTTATGGAAGAAAAACAAAAGGATTTAGTTCATACTCACGAAGCCCTAGATTTTTGGTTTGGGCCGAGCTGGATTTGAACCAGCGTAGACATTGTCAACGAATTTACAGTCCGTCCCCATTAACCACTCGGGCATCGACCCAGGAAGAATTTATTCTAGGGTTTTTGCTAATCTATGATTAACCTCCTTTCATAATACTCCCTACCCCCAGGGGAAGTCGAATCCCCGCTGCCTCCTTGAAAGAGAGATGTCCTGAACCACTAGACGATAGGGGCATCACTAGACGATAGGGCCATATACAACCGCTCGTGATTATACTATAATCATAGTATGAGCAGTTTTTTGGAATTGTCAATATACTCGAAAAGTATAAATAGATCCAAAGCAAAGAGTTTTTCCAACTTTTCTGTTATGTTTTCATCTAGGATTTTTTTTAGTTGATCGTTATAGATTAATTCTCCGTGCTTCATTTAGTGTTCATACCAAAAATGCATCCATCCCGCACTAAGTCATAAAATTCTCTAAAAATATAGAGAAAGTTTCAAAAACAAAGAAAAAAAGTGAATCAATTTAGTAGAAAAGTACTCTATCAGATTCGAACCAACGACTTACGTCTTAGCACGAGATTACTCTACCACTAATTTAAAAAGCCCTTTATCGGATTTGAACCGATGACTTATGCCTTACCATGGCATTACTCTACCACTGAGTTAAAAGGGCTTTTTATTTAATTCAAAAATTAGCCACTTGGATTTCCCATTATGGGTCTACTGCATAATGTACATATTATATATATAATATATAGAGATAGAGAGAGAGACATTATGTAGAGATTGTATATGTATATATCGATATCTTGAGAGCTCAAAATAAAATTAATAAAAAAAAACATACCCTACATAACATATCCAACTCTTCTTGGTTCAGGGTTTTCCGTTTCCGAAGACTAGTAAAATAGGCGGATTCTGGAACCCCAAGGATTCAACGGTATATGGATATGGAAAATATAAGATTTCCGATCCTAGCGGGAAAAGGCGGGGAACAGATACCCAATAGGATATAGGATCCTTGGGAGGAACTTTTGGTAATGGCCTTGATCCTCTATGCTATTTTTTATGTGTTCTTAGTTCTATTGAACTTTTTGCATTCTTTTAAACAAGAATCTAATAAACTAGAATTGAGTCAGTGGAAAAAAGGAGAGAGAGGAAAGTGTTAAATGGAGAGAGTCGACTAATCAGAGACTTTTAGGATCTTCTTTACATCAGGTAAATCTGTCGGCCCTGTCCGTTTTTTTCTTTAAGTTACGACTCTTTGCTGCTTACTTCTATCAAGCCATAGGGAAAGTCTATGATGAATTTGGAAAACTCATCTCACTCTTACTCTATGGCTCGGACTTAATGGGGGAAGAAAACATCTTCCATAATTTCTTTTTTGTTCAATTCTGGACAAAAAAGAAAAGGAAAAAAGGAATTTATAGGGACAGTGTTACCCCCTATATCCCCTAGTTTATATTGTAGGAATAATAAAACAATTTAGCAGTCTGACACACTTACGTCCTTGCAAAGTAAATAATTATTATTGTAGTCGTAACCGTAGAATAGGATCCTAATCAAAATAAATACATTTGGTTCAGGCGCTATTAGCATGGTAAGAAAAGATTTTTTTTACAGACCAGAGGGGCTATCTAAATCCTAAAGTAAAGGCGAGCGATCGAAGTAGAAGTACCAACGGCTCAGTGTCATGAACCTTCTCCATCTGATTCAATAAGGGGGAATTAGCCTTCTTGTCAAATGGCTATCCTTGACAAAGGGTACCATTTATACCATAATCTACAATGTAGCGGGTATAGTTTAGTGGTAAAAGTGTGATTCGTTCTATTAATAACTGAATTTGAAATGATATACTTAAGGCATCCTTAAGTTTTTTATTTTTATATTCCGATGAAAACTTTAGTTCTTATAAAGGATTAAATCCTTTTCCTCTCAATAGCATATTGAGGAAGAATATACATTCTGGCGATTTGTATCCAAAGACTAATTTAAATTGCATCCAAAATAAAAATAGGATTATGAGTACAGAGTCGCGAAGCATAATTTTGCATTGGATTAAGTATTCCAATTTTGAAAATATGAGTAAAGGATCTATGGATGAAGATACAAAAAAGTTGATTTCCAATCGTAACTAAATCTTCTTAAAATAAGGAATAAGGAAGCCAAATAGCTAAAAAACGATAGTTTTGGTTTACTAGAACCATCCGCATATTGTTTCAGCTCGGTGGAAACCCAATTCTTTTCCTCAGGATCTCTTGAATGAAATTAGGGAACGAAGTAAGTAGATTAGATGAATTTAGATAGAATTTCTATCTCCTACTCTATAAGGATCATCTAGAAAGCGGAGAGCTTTGGTTCCATTCAAATAGAAAAGCTGACATAGATGTTAAGTGGTGAGAATATCCATAAAGGAGCCGAATGAAATCAAAATTTCATGTTCGGTTTTGAATTAGAGACGTTAAAAATAATCAACCAACGTCGACTATAACCCCTAGCCTTCCAAGCTAACGATGCGGGTTCGATTCCCGCTACCCGCTCCATTCTGTATAAAAGGAGTATTCTATTTGTCTAGACATGTTAGAGGCTTGTATTCAAGCCTTTTTTGTCCACCAGTTTCTGGTACTCCAGAGCGGAGTAGAGCAGTTTGGTAGCTCACGAGGCTCATAACCTTGAGGTCACGGGTTCGATTCCCGTCTCCGCACTTAGCAGTCTGTATAAAAGGACTATTCTATTTCTCTAGATATGTATGGTAGAGGGGCGTATCCAACCCTTTTTTATTCATTAGTTCCCGGCCCTAGAGGGCAAAATTGAGCAGTTTGCGAAGTCACTTGCCTTCAAAAAAAGAAGGCGCAAGGCCTCTCCCTACCCTGCAGAAAATAAAAATGAAACGAAAGGGACAGTCTACCTCTCCCTTCCCTTTAAAAAAAGTTTGCCCGTTGTTTGTCTCAGTTAATACCCAATTTTTGGAGCTCTGTTGGCGAGTTCTATTTCTGCCTCTGGAGCGCCCTCTTTTTTTGAGTGGGATGCAAAGGAAGGGTAAGATAGTAAGGGATACGGCACTAGACTAACACCTAATTAATACTTAATTTAATATAAGTAGTTAAACAGTTAACTAGACTAAACTTTTTATCATAGTACTTTGATAAATTAAGCGGGCGAGCGGCGGGAATCGAACCCGTATCTTCTCCTTGGCAAGGAGATATTTTACCATTGAACTACGCTCGCTACGGTATATATTTTATAGCGTATATCCGCCTGGGTCGACCTTCTATGTCTGGGTCGACCGTTTCATTTCATTTTCTATTATATTAGAGTTTTCCTTTTTTTATTATCTGTCAATGAATATTCTAATGGGAATGGAATTTCATAATACTGAAAGAGAAGAGCTAGCAATTCGGAACGCAAATTGCGTTTTAATACGTCTCACTATTCTAATTTTTTAGAAGAAATGGCCTTTATTATTTCTTTTTTATGGGGTTAATAAATATTAACCAAATTTCATTTAAGAAATGAGAGAATTCAGAATAGCTACGAGAAAGACTAGTCCAATCCATAATGATGTACCGGAAAATACAACATTTTTATTATTTGACCAACCATCAGGAGAAGCAAATACAAGGGGTACACTAATTACTAAGACTGAGGAAGTCGCAATTAATGCAAAAACAGCTAATTGGAAAGCAATAGTCATATTTCTAATCCTCCAAGCTACCATCAAATAAAGTTGACTACATATTTGATCCCTCACTTAAACCAAAATTGTAAAAAAATACAAGAAGTAGGAGGGGTTTAATCATGAATCCATTGATTCTTCTCTTTAATTCAAATTTATTACTTAAACCGCTTTTTTATTTGGATATGGGGGTGAGAAGAGATTATTTACTCTTTATTTCACAAGCGGGTATAGCGGATCCTGTATCCGTGTATACAGTATACAGAGATATATCGAAAAGGAACTTGTATCTGATATCTTTCTAGAGGCTAATAAATCTTTTTATTTTTTATATGGCTATGTTCTATTTGTAGGAGTAAAATAAGGATTAGGCTGTGGAGAGATGGCTGAGTGGTTGATAGCTCCGGTCTTGAAAACCGGTATAGTTCTAGGAACTATCGAGGGTTCGAATCCCTCTCTCTCCTTTTGCTTATTGAATACGTTTGTTTCTTTCATTTTTATTTATTTTTTTTTTCTGTCCCTTATCTTTCTTTCATAAAAAGGAATGAATGGCTCGGCTAGATGGAATAACCGAGCCAGAACAGAAAAAAAGTAGAACAGGTATAAATAAGAAAATCTTAGTTAAGAGGGTTCATGTAAAGAACAGGTTCCAAATCACGATCGATTCCCTTTTCAAAACCTGCTGCAGCAGCTCGGGCTCTTCCTGCATGCCATAAATGGCCCACAAAAAAGAAGAATCCTAGAACAAAATGAGAAGTTGATAACCAACTTCTAGGAGAGACATAATTAACTGCATTGATCTCGGTAGCTACGCCACCCACGGAATTTAAAGAGCCTAAAGGAGCGTGGGTCATATATTCTGCTGAGCGTCGTTCTTGCCAAGGTTGTATGTCTTTTTTCAACCTACTCAAGTCCAAACCGTTGGGGCCCCTTAGAGGTTCTAACCATGGAGCACGAAGGTCCCAAAAACGCATAGTTTCCCCTCCAAAGATAACCTCCCCAGTTGGGGAACGCATTAGATATTTACCTAAACCTGTGGGTCCTTGAGCGGATCCCACATTAGCTCCAAGACGCTGGTCTCTAACTAGAAAAGTAAATGCTTGAGCTTGAGAAGCTTCTGGCCCGGTGGGTCCATAAAACTCACTCGGATAAGCTGTATTATTGAACCATACAAAACAACAAGCGATAAAACCAAAGACAGATAAAGCAGCTAAACTATAAGACAAGTAAGCTTCTCCAGACCATACAAATGCACGGCGAGCCCATGCGAAGGGTTTGGTTAAAATATGCCAAATTCCGCCAAATACACAAATAAAACCCAACCATACATGCCCACCAATTATATCTTCTAAATCATCTACACTAACAATCCACCCTTCTCCACCAAAAGGAGATTTTAGTAAATAACCAAATATAACACTGGGACTAAGGGTCAAATTGGTAATTTTTCTTACATCTCCCCCCCCAGGGGCCCAGGTATCATATACACCGCCAAAATAAAGAGCCTTGAGTACTAGAAGAAAAGCACCTAGACCTAACAAAATTAAGTGAATACCCAAAATTGTAGTCATTTTATTTCTATCTTTCCAGACATAACCAAAGAATGGAAAAGATTCCTCAAGAGTCTCGGGTCCCAGAAGCGCGTGATAAATGCCACCGAAGCCTAAGACTGCGGAGGAAATTAGGTGAAGTACGCCAGATACAAAGTACGGAAAAGTATCTAGAACTTCCCCCCCTGGCCCTACTCCCCAACCTAGAGTAGCTAAGTGTGGAAGTAAAATCAACCCTTGTTCATACAAGGGCTTTTCTGGTACGAAATGGGCCACTTCAAATAGGTTCATTGCTCCGGCCCAGAATACGATTAATCCGGCATGAGCTACATGAGCTCCAAGCAGTTTACCGGACAAATTGATAAGTCTGGCATTCCCAGCCCACCAAGCAAAGCCGGTGGTTTCTTGGTCACGACCAGCTAAAACGAAAGTTCCATTAAAGAGCGTTTCCACGTGGTAGAACCTCCTCAGGGAATATAAGATTTTCATGAGGCTGATCCTGAGCTGCCATCCACGCACGAATACCCTCGTTTAAAAGAATATTTTTGGTGTAGAAAGTCTCAAATTCAGGATCTTCCGCTGCACGGATTTCCTGGGAAACAAAGTCATAGGCACGTAAGTTCAGAGCCAAGCCAACTACGCCAATAGCACTCATCCATAAACCGGTGACGGGTACAAATAGCATAAAGAAATGTAACCAACGTTTATTGGAAAAAGCAACACCAAAGATTTGGGACCAAAAGCGGTTAGCAGTGACCATTGAATAAGTTTCTTCAGCTTGAGTTGGGTTAAAAGCACGGAAGGTATTTGCACCATCACCGTCCTCAAATAGAGTGTTTTCTACGGTCGCTCCATGAATAGCGCATAGCAGAGCCGCACCTAATACTCCGGCAACTCCCATCATATGAAATGGGTTCAACGTCCAATTATGAAATCCTTGGAAGAAAAGGATGAATCGAAATATCGCTGCTACGCCAAAACTCGGCGCAAAGAACCAACCAGATTGCCCCAGTGGATAAATAAGGAATACAGAAACAAAAACAGCAATTGGACCAGAGAATGAGATTGCATTATAAGGCCGCAATTGAACAGACCGAGCAAGTTCAAATTGGCGTAACATGAAACCTATTAGTGCAAAAGCCCCGTGGAGAGCTACAAAAGTCCATAGACCGCCTAATTGACACCAACGAGTAAAATCTCCTTGTGCTTCGGGCCCCCATAGTAGCAACAAAGAGTGTGCTAAACTATTGGCAGGGGTAGAAACTGCTGCGGTTAAGAAATTACAACCTTCCAAATAGGAACTAGCCAATCCATGGGTATACCAAGAAGTTACAAAAGTTGTCCCTGTAAACCAACCCCCTAAAGCGAAATAAGCACAAGGAAAGAGCAATAGGCCAGACCATCCTACAAAAACGAAACGGTCCCTTCGTAACCAGTCATCCATAGTATCAAATAGATCATTTTCTTCTTTAGGAATTCTACCAAGGGCTATAGTCATAGTGATCCTCCTATTCAATTACTTCAACCATTTCCGAGCACCTCATATCACTTTCCAAGGCATATGATAGTTTTATTATCTGTGGACGATTTCTTTCTCGTTCAATGCCCTTTTTCAATGGTCTCGAAGAGAGAAATTTCCCATTTTTATCTATGGAGTCACAGTCACAACCGAGGTCGTGGTAAATCCATGAATTTGATTCGATTTGTTTTTCTTATACTATTTATTTGTTTTTCTTATACTATAGAAATAGAAATAAATTGTTTTTCTTATACTATAGAAAGAAATAAACCTTTGAATTCAGCATTATTCCAAGACTCCTATTTCAAAGTCTATCTTTTAAGGGAAAAATGCAAATAAAAGTAACCCTTCTTTTCCCATTCCCTCTCTATTGCATGGGTGGAAGAACTAAAATAATAGAGGATTCTGAAAAAAAAAAATGGACCTTCGAAATCCAATTTTATGTGTAGCGCAAAGGAGTTGCGATTTCTTCTTATTCCTATAGAACATCTAGTAACAAGAATATGAAATCGTAAATAGCGAAAAATTCTTGTCTTGCGCGGTCTAAGTCTAAGGAAATAAAAAAAATTCGCTTATACAATTTCATCTACATCGAATTTATATATCAGAATAGCGGATAGAGGCATCATTAAAGGAGTCAGGTCTACTTACTTTATGCTTCTTTCCAATTTTATGGTGGATTTGATAAGAACCCTTTTTGCTTTCTTGATAAATAATCGACAAAAAAAGCGTTTTTTTTATATAACCTGCTTGTTTTATTATAATTATAACAAGTCCTATATGGAAATGCCCGCTAAAGAGAAAATCTATTTGATTGTCTCTCGGCCAATATCGATTTTTAGAAAGAAAAAACAAGAATTTTCTTCTTTTTTTATTAACATTAAGAAAAAAGAATATAATTAAAATGGAATTGGCAATATAATTTTTATAGACTTTTGAAAGAAAAAAAAGGGGTTTTTTGCAACCGTTATTTCTTATTTCTTGCCTATATCATATCACGGAAACCTTTCGCTTTGGAACGTGGAGAGATGGCTGAGTGGACTAAAGCGGCGGATTGCTAATCCGTTGTACAATTTTTTTGTACCGAGGGTTCGAATCCCTCTCTTTCCGCTCCCTTGGATCATTTGGGACTTTCGAATTGGAAAGAATTCTGACCCCCGGATTTTCTCATAGATAAATGTACGAAACAAATCCAATAAGAAAAAAAAAAACTGAATTTTTACTCCTCGCGTCCAGGATTCCGTCCTGGGTCATTAGATAAGAATCCAAAGATAAAGAGTGAAACAAAGAATATCACTACTGTATAAACAAAAAGTTTGAGAGTAAGCATTACATAATCTCCAAGATTTTTTTTTAAGGAATAGATTACCAGTTTTTCCTTACCACACGGATCCACTAGGATGGTTTTTTTTTATACCTAAAAATGCAAAAAAGAATTCTTGAAAAAAATTGCAAGAATTCTTTTATAATAAGCACTCTTATCAATAGCAAAAATAGGGTTAGGTGGTTAGGTATTGTGTAGGTACCTTTAGGTACCTGCTCAACCTAGGTGCAGGGGAGTAGAAAGGCTGATCCAAATTTATTGCTGTAGCTACCCATTCAATGTAGAAGAATTTAAATTTTAGAATCGAAGGTTCATAATATAAAAATATAAAACTTCTCGGCTTTTACCCATTTTAAAATTTTTTTGGAATGAACACATCATTCAATTTGGCATACAGAGTACTAAAGATTTCATCGAAAACTTACAGCAGCTTGCCAAACAAAGGCTAATAGAAAAAAGAATAGAGGTATAACAGGCATAATATCCACGATTGGATTGAAAATAGCATAAGCTTCGGGTAATTTGGCAAAGAAAAAACTAGTAGGATAAAGAACAGAATTAAAACAGATACAGGTTAAACTAAGTATATTAGGCATAACAAGCATTTCATTCTTGTAGAGTAAATAATTGGATTTTTCTTGAGTTATTTTTTTAAGGGAAAGAAGGAAAAGGCAGATTCAAAATCTTTTTTCTTCGGACTTTCCCAAACACAAAATACCTCCTTGTATTCGCACTCTCAAATGAGAGTGGAATAAATTCGACTTTCATATAATATCTTAATAGAATTCCATGTAATGATCAATGCATTTTTTTGATTCTATATTATCCGCATGTGTAGAATACTAGCAAGAGAATATCCCTCCTTTTTTATGTAATTGAAATGGTATTGACGAATAACAAATAAACATACTAGTGTTTATTAGTGTCGCATAAAACCCGAAATGGGGCGTGGCCAAGTGGTAAGGCAGCGGGTTTTGGTCCCGTTACTCGGAGGTTCGAATCCTTCCGTCCCAGATTGTTTCTGATGAAACAAACGGTGAAATCATATAGTATTCCGTACGAGACAAAAGTTTATTAAAGAGAATAATGATATCTTATTCTTTCTCAGAAAACATAATAAAGTCTTAAGTCCAGTCAAATTGACTATCTTTATTTTCATGAAAAAATGGGATCTATCAAGCACATTCAGGATATGCCTCTACTATAAAATCACTTAGTCATATTTTTTTCTTCCTTTTGGTATTCGAGTTGAAGAAGTACGAGAATTCTATAACTACCAAAAACTTTCAATCTTTTCATTGGAATAGTTTATTTAGTTATTATAGTTAATTGTTTTTGGTACTGAAAAAATATATTACTACTAGAATTCTAATTCTAGTAATTAAATT
Organism: Triticum urartu; assembly: GCF_056163025.1. Lineage (NCBI taxonomy): Eukaryota > Viridiplantae > Streptophyta > Magnoliopsida > Poales > Poaceae > Triticum > Triticum urartu. The sequence continues at coordinate 12,795 of NW_028260053.1, read as the reverse complement.
AATTAAACTTTTTTGGAGGTTGATAGTTTATTTATTGAGGAAGAGTCAATCCTTCTTTTCTCACTTCAAGATTGATCATCTCGAGCCATCCGTTGAGGGTGGAAATTTAAGAATAAATAAGTTTTAAGCAAACTTGTTTAGTCGTCTTTTTCAAACTATGTTTCATTCATATGATAGAATTTTAATATGGGTTTAAATAAATTGGATCTTGGCGGAGGCTTCCCGGATAAATACTTACTTTCTTTTATCCATATTGCTCCATAGATAGCAAGTTTTAATTAGTATAAAAAAACTAAACCAATGACTATTCATGATTCCATCCATATTGGATCAATTCTCTATACCACTTTGCAATGAAAAGAGGAATGTTTGTTATGGTAAAACTTCGTTTAAAACGATGTGGTAGAAAGCAACGTGCGACTTGAAGGACATGATCGATTGTGGATTTTGCTATCCATCATTTTCCATAGTAATGAAAATGCTCTTGGCTCGACATAGCCTGTTCTATTCGTTCCGAACCAAATTTGCGCTGGGTTTAAGTAACATAGTACACGATGGAGCTCGAGAGGACAGAATTTTTTTTATCAAGGGAAAGAATCTAGGGTTAGTGAAAACTAATAAATTAGGCCAACTTTGTCAGTCTATCCTTAATATAGAAATAAATCGAAAGGTTAAAATAAGAAGAAAGTCCAATAAAAGTATATCAGAATCAATCCCTCTTATTAGATTTCTATAGAAGAGATAAATGCTTTATCGAAGGAAATAAGAAAAAAGGGTATGTTGCTACTCTTTTGAAAGAAAAAAATAGGAATTCCCGAAGTAATGTCTAAACCCAAGGATTTCACAAATCAAAGATAAAGGATTCCAGAACAAGTAAACACAATTTTCAATTGTCTCAACAACAGAGTTGGATTAGAATAAGGAATAAAAGTCAATTCGTTCGAAATGAGACAAAGAAAAGAGTTTAAAGACGACTCAAAAATTTTGGAAGGATTTTGCCTTCGAAGTTTGTCAGGCAAAATTAGCCCACTTGAGTCATGAGTATAAATGAAATTTGTTTTTTCTGTAAGGAAATTAATGCACGTCATAGTCTAATTTCTATTATTATCGACAGAAATTCGAATCATTTTCTCGAGCCGTATGAGGAGAAAACCTCATATACGTTTCTAGGGGGGGGCGTTGTTTATCTACATCTATCCCAATAAGCTGTCTATCGAATCGTTGCAATTGATGTTCGATCTCGAAGAGAAGGAAGAGATCTTCAAAAAGTAGGTTTTTATGATCCGATAAAGAATCAAACTTGTTTAAATGTTCCAGCTATTCTCTATTTCCTTGAAAAGGGTGCTCAACCAACAAGAACTGTTTATGATATTTTAAGGAAGGCAGAATTCTTTAAAGAAAAAGAAAGAACTTTGAGTTAATTGAAGAACTAAATGAATCAAAAAATAGGATAGGAGAAGATTATTAGTATTCCTAGTTGTCTAATTATTTAGACACAATTTACCTCTTTTTTAATCCTATTTGGATTTATATTATATCGTGCCAATCCAACATAAGCCCCTATTTTATTTACTTTTTCTATCTAATTTGTTTTCTTACCATTGTATTTCCATTGACAAAGGTCTATTGAACAAATAGAATTTGTAGATAGATGGGTCTCTTTATCCTCACTCCATATTCAATTTTTCCGCCTACACTTCGCTCAAATGATAAGGGTGTTCCTCTTGCATGTATTCTCATACAATATAATATATATTTTTTATAATATATATTTTTTGTTAATAAAAATCGCTAAAAATAAGGAGAATTTGGCCATCGTGATTAGGGTCGCTCTTTTTTTAACTTTACTTTAGTGGAATTTCACCGGACCTGTTCGTTTTGGCATTTGAGTGTTTTTCATGGTCGATAAAAAAAATCTTTTGATGTCTTGCTAGTTCAATGTTTTGACAGAAGCGCGCGGTGTAATTCCATTGATTTTTGGATTTCGATCGTATCTAAGATCCTTTTTTTATCTGGGTTGCTAACTCAATGGTAGAGTACTCGGCTTTTAAGTGCGACTATGATCTTTTACACATTTGGATGAAACAACAAATTCGTCCAGACTCTTGGTAGAGTCTAGAAGACCACGACTGATCCTCAAAGGTAATGAATGGAAAAAATAGCATGTCGTAATAAAATCAATCTTTTTTGAATGGAATCCAAAATTACGATTTTCTGGGTCTAATGAATAAATGGATAGAGCCTGGCTCCAATTCTGGTAAAATAAAAAGCAACGAGCTGAACTTCCTAATTGGAATGATTCCCCGCTCTAATTAGACGTTAAAAATAGATTAGTGCCGGATGCGGGGAAAGGTTGGGTTTTCCTATGAGTGGACCCTTTATTTTTTCTTTTTTTTTTTAGAAATCCTAATTATTCTTGATTATGGATTGAATAAGGGATGTTATGGATTGAATGTGTAAAAGAAGCAGTATATTGATAAAGAGGCTGTATTCCAAAGTCAAAAGAGCGATTGGCCTGCAAAAATAAAAAACTTGTTCTGTTCTTTTTTTTTAATTAGAACAAACATAAACTAATTGGGTAGAAAAGGAGCAGAAAAAGATCTGTGGATTAGACTCCCTTTCTTTCCAGGGTTTGTATTAAAAATGCAACACCCTGTTCTGACCATATTGCACTATGTATCATCATTCGATAAACCGAGAAATGCTTCTTCTCTCTGATTCAAGTAGAAATACAAATGGAAAAATTCGAAGGGTATTCAGAAAAACATAAATCTCGTCAACAATACTTTGTCTACCCACTTCTCTTTCAGGAATATATTTATGCATTTGCCCACCATTATGGATTAAATGGTTCTGAACCTGTGGAAATAGTTGTTAGTTGTAATAACAAGAAATTTAGTTCACTACTTGTGAAACGTTTAATTATTCGAATGTATCAGCAGAATTTTTTGGATAACTCGGTTAATCATCCTAACCAAGATCGATTATTGGATTACAAAAATTATTTTTATTCTGAGTTTTATTCTCAGATTCTATCTGAAGGGTTTGCGATCGTTGTGGAAATCCCATTCTCGCTACGGGAATTTTTTTGTCTGAAAGAAAAAGAAATACCAAAGTTTCAGAATTTACGCTCTATTCATTCAATATTTCCCTTTTTAGAAGACAAATTTTTGCATTTGGATTATCTATCACATATAGAAATACCCTATCCTATCCATTTGGAAATCCTGGTTCAACTCCTTCAATACCGTATCCAAGATGTTCCATCTTTGCATTTATTGCGATTCTTTCTCAACTATTATTCGAATTGGAATAGTTTTATTACTTCAATGAAATCCATTTTTTTTTTTCAAAAAGAAAATAAAAGACTATTTCAATTCCTATATAACTCTTATGTATCAGAATATGAATTTTTTTTGTTGTTTCTTCGTAAACAATCTTCTTGCTTACCATTAGCATCTTCTGGAACTTTTCTGGAACGAATCCACTTTTCTAGGAAGATGGAACATTTTGGGATAATGTACCCTGGTTTTTCTCGGAAAACCCTATGGTTCTTTATGGATCCTCTTATGCATTATGTTCGATATCAAGGAAAGGCAATTCTTGCATCAAAAGGCACTTTTTTTTTGAAGAAGAAATGGAAATGCTACCTTATCAATTTCTGGCAATATTATTTCTGTTTTTGGACTCAGCCGCGAAGAATCCATATAAACCAATTAGCAAACTCTTGCTTCGATTTTATGGGGTACCTTTCAAGTGTACAAAAAAGTTCTTTGTTAGTAAGGAATCAAATGCTGGAGAATTCATTTCTAATAGATACTCGAATGAAAAAATTCGATACCATAGTCCCCGCTACTCTCCTCATAGGATACTTATCAAAAGCTCAATTTTGTACTGGATCGGGGCATCCTATTAGTAAACCCATTTGGACAGATTTATCAGATTGGGATATTCTTGATCGATTTGGTCGGATATGTAGAAATCTTTTTCATTATCATAGTGGATCTTCGAAAAAACGGACTTTGTATCGACTAAAGTATATACTTCGACTTTCATGTGCTAGAACTTTAGCTCGTAAACATAAAAGCACGGTACGAACTTTTATGCAACGATTGGGTTCGGCATTTTTAGAAGAATTTTTTATGGAAGAAGAGCAAGTTTTTTCTTTGATGTTCACCAAAACAACTCTTTTTTCTTTCTGTGGATCACACACTGAGCGTATTTGGTATTTGGATATTATACGTATCAATGACCTGGTCAACCCTCTTAATTAATCATTAGACGAAATTAAGAAACAGGAAAGGGTTGATAAATGATCAAGAAAAAACTTTTCTATTTTTCATTCTGAAATGTTCTTTTTATTATAATAAAGAGTAGGTGAATCAACTTACTAATTAAAAAAATTAGTAGAACTTCCTCTTTGGAATAGAAATTGGCTATTTCTACATAGGGAAAGTCGTGTGCAATGAAAAATGCAAGCACGATTTGGGGAGGGATTTTTCTCTATTGTAACAAGGAAGAATTATCTACTCCATCCGACTAGTTCCGGGTTCGAGTCCCGGGCAACCCATATAGAAAAGACCCATCAAAGTTTTTCACTTTGACTCACTTCATTTACAAATACAAAATTATTGGTTTGGTTAATTTAGTTATATGGATAGCTAATCTTTGGGCTGACTTGGTTGACATTGGTATATAGTCTATGTTATACTGTTAAATAACAAGCCTTCTATTATCTATATTCTAGTTAATACGTGTGCTTGGGAGTCCTTGCAATTTGAATAAACCAAGATCTTACCATGACTGCAATTTTAGAGAGACGCGAAAGTACAAGCCTGTGGGGTCGCTTCTGCAACTGGATAACTAGCACTGAAAATCGTCTTTACATCGGATGGTTCGGTGTTTTGATGATCCCTACCTTATTGACCGCAACTTCTGTATTTATTATCGCCTTCATCGCTGCCCCTCCAGTAGATATTGATGGTATTCGTGAGCCTGTTTCTGGTTCTTTACTTTATGGAAACAATATTATCTCTGGTGCTATTATCCCTACTTCTGCGGCGATCGGATTGCACTTTTACCCAATTTGGGAAGCTGCATCTGTTGATGAGTGGTTATACAATGGTGGTCCTTATGAGCTAATTGTTCTACACTTCTTACTTGGTGTAGCTTGTTATATGGGTCGTGAGTGGGAACTTAGTTTCCGTCTGGGTATGCGTCCTTGGATTGCTGTTGCATATTCAGCTCCTGTTGCAGCTGCTACTGCTGTTTTCTTGATTTACCCTATTGGTCAAGGAAGCTTTTCTGATGGTATGCCTTTAGGAATCTCTGGTACTTTCAACTTTATGATTGTATTCCAGGCAGAGCACAACATCCTTATGCATCCATTCCACATGTTAGGTGTAGCTGGTGTATTCGGCGGTTCCCTATTCAGTGCTATGCATGGTTCCTTGGTAACCTCTAGTTTGATCAGGGAAACTACTGAAAATGAATCCGCTAATGAGGGTTACAAATTTGGTCAAGAGGAAGAAACTTATAATATTGTGGCTGCTCATGGTTATTTTGGCCGATTAATCTTCCAATATGCTAGTTTCAACAACTCTCGTTCTTTACACTTCTTCTTGGCTGCTTGGCCTGTAGTAGGAATCTGGTTCACTGCTTTAGGTATTAGTACTATGGCTTTCAACCTAAATGGTTTCAATTTCAACCAATCTGTAGTTGATAGTCAAGGTCGCGTTATTAATACTTGGGCTGATATCATCAACCGTGCTAACCTTGGTATGGAAGTAATGCACGAACGTAATGCTCACAACTTCCCTCTAGACTTAGCTGCTGTTGAAGTTCCATCTATTAATGGATAAGGTTTTTCTGCTAACATATAAGAATTTTTGAAGACAGAAATACCCAATATCTTGTTCTAGCAAGATATTGGGTATTTCTGTCTTTATTTTGAATCTTTTTTTCTTCTTAATCTTTCTATTCAGAATTCAGTTAACGACGAGATTTAGTATCCTTTCTTGCATTTTCATAACTCGTGAAATGCCGAGTAGGCACGAATTCCCCCAATTTGCGACCTACCATAGGATTTGTTATGTAAATAGGTATATGTTCCTTTCCATTATGAATCGCGATTGTATGGCCAACCATTGTGGGTAGAATGCTAGATGCCCGGGACCACGTTACTATTGTTTCTTTCTCCTCCTTCATATTGACCTTTTCTATCTTTGCCAATAAATGATGAGCTACAAAAGGATTCGTTTTTTTTCGTGTCACAGCTGATTACTCCTTTTTTCCTTTTTAAAGAGTGGCATTCTATGTCCAATATCTCGATCGAAGTACGGAGGTCAGAATAAATAGAATAATGATCAATGGAAAAAAGAAAAAAATCCTTTAGCTGGATAAGGGGCGGATGTAGCCAAGTGGATCAAGGCAGTGGATTGTGAATCCACCATGCGCGGGTTCAATTCCCGTCGTTCGCCCATCGCATTATTGCAAATTCCAAAAATGCAATTTTCCATATTCCTAGTTACGTATTTACTTACGGCGACGAAGAATAAAACTATCGCTATATTTTTTCCTTTTCCTAGTTCTTCTTCCAAGCGCAGGATAACCCCAAGGGGTTGTGGGTTTTTTTCTACCAATGGGAGCTTTCCCTTCACCGCCCCCATGGGGGTGGTCCACAGGGTTCATAACTACCCCTCTTACTACGGGGCGTTTACCTAGCCAACACTTAGATCCGGCTCTACCCAAACTTTTTTGGTTCACCCCAACATTACCCACTTGTCCGACTGTTGCTAAGCAGTTTTGGGATACTAAACGGACCTCCCCAGATGGTAATCTTAAAGTGGCCGATTTACCCTCTTTTGCAATGAGTTTCGCTACAGCACCTGCTGCTCTAGCTAATTGCCCACCCCTTCCACGTGTGATTTCTATGTTATGCATGGCCGTGCCTAAGGGCATATCGGTTGAAGTAGATTCTTCTTTTCTCTCAAAAAACCCCTTCCCAAACTGTACAAGCTTCTTCCAAAGCATACGGCTTTCTAGATGTATATGACGATCTCTAGACAGATGGATCTTATATGAATCATATGATGAAGTACCACATGAGTGGATATATAGGAAAGGAATCCAAATCTGCCGAATCGCTCATGTTATGATCTTCTACATCCTAGGTCTCTGCGTTCCGTCATCTGGCTTATGTTCTTCATGTAGCATTCAGATCGAATGACTCTATGAAATTACGTCGATACTTCCACATATTATGGGTAACGTAGGAGACATCCCTATTTTCCCCCGGGGGTCTTAATTACCACTGCTTAGCTTTCAATTTGCCTCTGACCATCAAATTAAATGTGAATAACCCGTCCTCCTCTCTTTGAAACAAGGGGCGCTTCCGGTTCTGTGCGTGCTTCAAACAATTTTGTCTTCTCCATATTACCATATCTCTAGAGCCAATAATTTTCTATGAGGAACTACTGAACTCAATCACTTGCTGCCGTTACTCAACAGTTTTCTGTTGAGGTCTATCCCGTAGAGGTAGTCAAATTGGATCAGTGATCGATTTCTAGGTTTCGTCGTAAACCTAATTGGTTACTTCCAATTACGTAAATCAATAGTTCAAACCGCACTCAAAGGTAGGGCATTTCCCATTGATATAGGAACTTTTGTACCAGAAACAATAGTATCTCCAATTATAGCCCCTCTGGGATGTAAAATATATCTCTTCTCACCATCCCCATAGTGTATGAGACAAATGTATGCATTTCGATTAGGGTCGTATTCTATGGTTACGATTCTACCAGATATGTCTTTTTGATTCCGTCGAAAATCTATTTTACGGTATAGGCGCTTATGACCTCCCCCTCTATGCCTTGCGGTAATGATTCCTCTGGAATTACGACCTTTACCACAACGGTGCCGTCCATGGATCAAATTATTTCGTGGATTGGATTTCACTTGCCTGTCTACGGTTCCCTTGCGTGTGCTCGGGATAGGTGTTTTGTATAAATGTTTCGCCGTATTATTAAGTATTCTCCTTTAGTTTTTTTCTCTATCTAGAAGTGGAATAGAATAACCCGGTTGAAGGGTAATGATCATACGTCTGTAATGCATTGTATGGCCCAGAATAGGTCCTATTCTTCTACCTTTTCCAGGTAGTCGATGGCTATTCACAGCTACCACCTTAACACCAAAGAAGAGTTCGACCCAATGCTTTATTTCTGTCTTAGTGAATCCCGATTCGACATTAAAAGTATATTGATTCTTTCCCAATAAACGAAGACTTTTTTCTGTAAATACTGCGTATTTGATTCCATCCATAAATCGACTTTCCCTCCTATGCTCTGAGTTCCAGTATCGATAAGAATTCGAGTTCTTATTGTTCTTATGTTATGGTATGAATATACCATACCAATTCGTTATGTATGGATGATGGATGAGATTCCATGGATAGAGAGCCAGTTCCAATAGACTTATGGAATGTTCCCGTTCGTGTGCATCCAGCAGGAATTGAACCCGCAAATTTACCAATTATGAGTTGGGCGCTTTAACCATTCAGCCATGGATGCTTAACAGGGATCATCGTACATCGTAAATAACCAATTTTCATATAGAAAGACATATCATAGAAAAATGAAATCGAAAATATTCCGAGATGGCAAATATTCGGAGATGACTATGAAAACACCTCTCTGGATCCTCGAATTGAAAGAGAGATTGAGAGGGATCAAGAATCCTAATTCTCGCTATTTGGAATGGATCCAATTCTATTGAGTCTGACTCATAGTGATCATTTCTCTTTAGCAAAGAATGACCTTGGTTATCAAAGGATTGAACAACCGGGATCCATTTACTTATGATACCTAGTTGGCATTGATAACAAGGATCTAATGAATTATGAGTTTAATAGATCCTCTTTAGCAGAAAGACGTATATTCCTTGCTCATTATCAGACAATCACTTATTCCCAAACCTCGTGTGGGACTAATCGTTTTCATTTACCATCTCATGGAAAACCCTTTTCGTTCCGCTTAGCCCTATCGGGTATTTTAGTGATAGGTTCTGTAGGAACTGGACGATCCTATTTGGTCAAATACCTAACGAAAAATTACGATTTTCCTTTCATTAAGGTACGAGGGCTTCTTATTCCACAAGAACGAAAGCACCTTTTCATTCTTTCATATACTAGGGGTTTTTACTTGGAAAAGACAATGTTCCATACTAAAGGATTCGGGTCCATAACCACGAGTTCCAGTGCACTAGATCTTGTAGCACTTAGCAACGAAGCCCTATCCATTAGTATTCCACATAAGAAATCCATTCTAGAAAAAAATACAATTAGATTAGCTCTTCATAGACAAACTTGGGGTTTGCGAGCCAAGGTAAGATCGGCTCGGGATCATGGGACCCTTTTCTATCAGATAGGAGGGGCTCTTGTACAAAATAGACTTACTAAGTAATAACCCCATAGAATCTATCTATATAAAGATAAAGAGGCAATCGTGTCAGGAAGCGGGTTTTTCTTTGGCCAAAAGGTACTTCGAACTTGGAACGAGCATGAAGAGATTAACGAGACTTCTTTCTCTTTTGAGTTTTTCTGGCGGACCTGCCGCGCAAGATCTTTGGTCTTCCCCTGGAACCGATGAAAAAAAGTGGATCGCTTCTTATGTACTCGCTCAGAATGATTCTTCTCTATCTATAGTTCATGGCCTATTAGAAGTAGAAGGTGCTCTGGTGCAATCCTTACCGACAGAAAAAGATTGCAGTCAGGTTGATAATAGTCGAGTGACATTACTTCGTCGGTCCGAACTAAGGAATCTGTTAGAAATGTTTTGAAATGGATATTGTTCTCTCTTTGATCAGGGATTGCTATATGAAAAGAAGTGGAGTTTGAAAAAGGGAACGGAATGCTCAAACCGGAACTGCTAGAGGAACGAATTTTCAATAGCATAACTTGGGCTCCTAGAATATGGCGCCCTTGGGACAATCTATTTGATTGCAGGGTTTTGTTCCGAAGCAAAGATATCCGCGGAGGCCGGTTCGTTCGTCCTATTCTGATATTCAGGACCAAGAGGTACTGGATTCTCTTTCGGATAGGCCCTGAAAGGAGAAGAAAGGCTGAAATGCCAACGGACCTCTGTCTATTCTCTAATTCACCCGATCCGATAGTACCCGTTTTTGGAACGTCCAGTGCCAAAGTCACTGAATGGGTAAGTCACCAATCCAATCCCTTTGACAAATCGGATGTCATATTAGATATCATATTCTATATATATAGAAATATCATAGATAGAATA
>NW_028260052.1:15000-28493 GCF_056163025.1 Triticum urartu | reverse complement strand
TTGTTTTATTATTTTTTTAGTAGTCTTATAGTAGTCTTAGATTTTTCATTTTGATGAGCCTCGCTTTGAGGAATTCATGGAATAATCCATTTTCATGGAATAATGAATTAAGGAAGAAAGGATATGAGTCTACCGCTTACAAGAAAAGATCTCATGATAGTCAATATGGGCCCTCAACACCCATCAATGCATGGTGTTCTTCGACTGATCGTTACTCTCGATGGTGAGGATGTTATTGATTGTGAACCCATATTAGGGTATTTACACAGAGGAATGGAAAAAATCGCGGAAAACCGAACTATTATACAATACTTACCTTATGTAACAAGGTGGGATTATTTAGCTACTATGTTTACAGAAGCAATAACAGTAAATGCACCAGAATTCTTGGAGAATATTCAAATACCACAAAGAGCCAGCTATATTAGGGTAATTATGTTAGAATTAAGCCGGATAGCTTCTCACTTGCTATGGCTTGGACCTTTTATGGCGGATCTCGGCGCACAGACTCCTTTTTTCTATATTTTTAGAGAGAGAGAATTAATATATGATCTATTTGAAGCTGCTACAGGTATGCGAATGATGCACAATTACTTTCGCATCGGAGGAGTAGCCGCCGATCTACCTTATGGATGGATCGATAAATGTTTAGATTTCTGTGATTATTTTTTACGCGGAGTTGTTGAATATCAACAACTTATTACACAGAATCCAATTTTTTTAGAGCGAGTTGAAGGAGTAGGTTTTATTAGCGGAGAAGAAGCAGTAAATTGGGGCTTATCGGGACCGATGTTACGAGCTTCTGGAATACAATGGGATCTTCGTAAAGTAGATCCTTATGAGTCTTACAACCAATTTGATTGGAAAGTCCAATGGCAAAAAGAAGGGGATTCGTTAGCTCGCTATTTAGTACGAATTGGTGAAATGAGGGAATCCATCAAAATAATTCAACAAGCTGTAGAAAAAATTCCTGGAGGACCTTATGAAAATTTAGAAGTCCGACGCTTTAAGAAAGAAAATAATTCTGAATGGAATGATTTTGAGTATAAATTTCTTGGTAAAAAACCTTCGCCCAATTTTGAATTGTCAAGACAAGAGCTTTATGTAAGAGTAGAAGCCCCAAAAGGTGAATTAGGGATTTATCTAGTAGGAGATGATAGCCTTTTCCCCTGGAGATGGAAAATCCGTCCACCCGGGTTTATTAATTTGCAAATTCTTCCTCAGCTAGTTAAAAAAATGAAATTGGCTGATATCATGACGATATTAGGTAGTATAGATATCATTATGGGGGAAGTTGATCGTTGAAATGATAATAGATAGGGTAGAGGTAGAAACTATCAATTCTTTTTCGAAATTGGAATTATTAAAAGAAGTCTATGGACTGATATCGATTCTACCCATTTTGACCCTCCTTTTGGGAATAACAATAGAGGTACTCGTAATTGTGTGGTTAGAAAGAGAAATATCTGCGTCGATACAACAACGTATTGGTCCTGAATATGCTGGCCCCCTGGGCCTGCTTCAAGCTATAGCAGATGGGACTAAGCTACTTTTTAAAGAAGATATTCTGCCATCCCGAGGAGATATTTCTTTATTTAGCATTGGACCCTCTATAGCAGTCATATCAGTTTTATTAAGTTTTTTAGTTATCCCTTTGGGATATCATTTTGTTTTAGCCGATCTTAGTATTGGTGTTTTTTTATGGATTGCCATTTCAAGTATAGCTCCTATTGGTCTTCTTATGGCAGGATATAGCTCAAATAATAAATATTCTTTTTCAGGCGGTCTACGAGCTGCTGCTCAATCCATTAGTTATGAAATACCATTAACTTTTTGTGTGCTAGCAATATCTCTACGTGTGATTCGTTAAAATAGATCTTTTTCCTATAAAATCCATTAACTATTTATATTCCTTTTCTTATTTAGTATTTGGGTTGGTAAGTTAAACTAGATAGCTATATGAGTGAAACAAAACAGCTTATAAATTTGTAGTAAAAAGAAAAAATCTCATTTCCTACGTACAAGAAAAAAGTGGAAGTAAACATAAGCAGTGTAAACTCTTTATCCCAAGGTTGATATTTTTTAATTAGTCATCATATCTTGAAGCGGCCAAGAATAAAGGATTCACGATATGGAATTCCATTACTAGAATACTCCTAGTTATTACTATAACTTAATAATCCATAAGAAGAATCCACCAAAAGTTAGTGAAGGGTTAGGAACACTAAAGTACATAAAGGATTAGTAATGGAAAATCTAAAACATTAGAGATTTTTGCCCATAAAAGGAATCATAATAAGGACTTGCAATTTGTAGAAATTATCAAGTAGTACTTTCTTCGGATTCCGATCCAGAGTATGTTCCCATTCACTTGTTAAGGAAATGGCTATCAAGAACGAATTAACCCTTTATCCATTTTTTCTTTTTAAATACCCCCTCCCTGGGGAAAGAAGAATAGTAAAAAAGATATGGAGTGCACTAGAAAAAATTTTCATTATTTCCTTCCTCTATCCATATTCATGCAGAATTGCTCATGAACTAATACCCAACTCTTTCCATTTATTAATTGAATTCCTATAACAAGTAACAAGTGTTTTATTCCAAGATTAAGTTATTACTGAACAAAGAAAAATTTTCATTATATTATAAAGGATGAGATCAATTCGGAAGCGCTTTTTCTTATTCTAGCAGACGGAATTCCTTTGGTCTAATTTAGGACTTTCAAATCTATTTTATTTTATCTAATTCTATCTACGCCCCCGGGGCTAGGAACAAAACAGTCCTTTCCTTTTTCTGATCATAGAGAAGCCGTATGAAGCTAAGGTTTCATGTACGGTTTTGAAATAGCGGTGGGAACTGTGATGTTATCACCGACTATGATTATCTAACAGTTCAAGTACAGTTGATATAGTTGAAGCACAGTCAAAATACGGTTTTTTTGGATGGAATATTTGGCGTCAGCCTATAGGTTTTCTGGTTTTTTTAATTTCTTCTTTGGCAGAATGTGAAAGATTACCCTTTGATTTACCAGAAGCGGAGGAAGAATTAGTAGCAGGTTACCAAACTGAATATTCCGGTATCAAATATGGTTTATTTTATCTTGTTTCTTACCTAAATTTATTAGTTTCTTCTTTATTTGTAACAGTTCTCTACTTGGGCGGGTGGAATTTATCTATTCCCTATATATCCTTTTTTGATTTTTTCCAAATGAATAAAGCAGTTGGAATTTTGGAAATGACAATGGGTATATTTATTACATTAACTAAAGCTTATTTATTTCTCTTCATTTCTATCACAATAAGATGGACTTTACCGAGGATGAGAATGGATCAGTTATTAAATCTTGGATGGAAATTTCTTTTACCTATTTCCCTGGGCAATCTCTTATTAACAACCTCTTCTCAACTTGTTTCACTATAAATAAGATAATACAATAATAGTAAGAATATTTTCAACACAAAAGCTCTCTCAAACAAGAGAAAGAAACATATCTTTTTCATAGATATTTAGAATGAATATGTTCCCTATGGTAACTGGGTTCATGAGTTATGGTCAACAAACAATACGTGCTACAAGGTACATAGGTCAAAGTTTCATAACTACCTTATCCCACACAAATCGTTTACCTATAACGATTCACTACCCTTATGAAAAATCAATTACACCAGAGCGTTTCCGAGGGCGAATCCACTTTGAATTTGATAAATGTATTGCTTGTGAAGTATGTGTTCGCGTATGTCCGATAGATTTACCCGTTGTGGATTGGAGATTTGAAAAGGATATTAAAAGAAAACAATTGCTTAATTATAGTATTGATTTCGGAGTTTGTATATTTTGTGGCAATTGTGTTGAGTACTGTCCAACAAGCTGTTTATCAATGACTGAAGAATATGAACTTTCTACCTATGATCGTCATGAATTGAATTACAATCAAATTGCTTTAAGTCGGTTACCAATCTCCATAATGGGAGATTACACAATTCAAACAATTAGGAATTCGTCTGAAAGTAAAATAAACAAAGAAAAATCTTCGAATTCAAGAACGATTACTGATTACTAAACTTTGATTTTGTCTTTCTGTTATAAAAATCTAATAATTCTTTATTAAACTTTAAAATTAAACTATAAAGAAAAACGAAAAACTACTGCTTATTGGAAATTATTTCTTATTTTAAATCAGACTAGATTTTCGTGATATAATATAATTTATAACTATAAGTTTATACACAAAAAAATACCCTAATCCTTTTTTCCTTCCTTGAATCCTTTAGTTTTAGTCAGTTCATGAAAAATTTTATACTATTAATTTCTTTTTATCCATAATGGATTTACCTGGACCAATACATGAGATTCTTATGCTATTTGGGGGATTTGTTCTTCTACTAGGGGGTCTAGGAGTAGTATTACTTACCAACCCCATTTATTCTGCCTTTTCGCTGGGATTAGTTCTTGTTTGTATATCCTTATTCTATTTTTTATTAAATTCCTACTTTGTAGCTGTCGCACAACTTCTTATTTATGTGGGAGCCATAAATGTCTTGATCATATTCGCTGTAATGTTCGTAAATGGCTCAGAATGGTCTAAAGATAAGAATTATTGGACTATTGGAGATGGGTTCACTTCACTCGTTTGTATAACTATTGTTTTTTCACTAATGACTACTATCCCAGATACGTCGTGGTATGGAATTCTTTGGACTACAAGATCAAACCAAATAGTAGAACAGGGTCTCATAAATAATGTTCAACAAATTGGAATTCATTTAGCAACCGATTTTTATCTTCCGTTTGAACTCATTTCCATAATTCTTCTAGTTTCTTTAATAGGTGCAATTACTATGGCTCGGCAATAAGAAAACTTAGAAAAAGTACAAATTATAAGAATTGCAAATCTAAAATAAATAACTAAAGAATCACAATTTTGATTTAGTAAAATCCATCTACTGCCAACAAATACCTCCTTTTTTTTTTTTTTTTTTTTCTTTTGTTGTGTAATTGTTCTATTGTAATTAATTGAATCGGTTCAATTCTTGCCCTCATATTGAAATGAATCGAGATTGATAAGGAGTTAGTTAATGATGTTTGAGCATGTACTTTTTTTGAGTGTCTATTTATTTTCGATTGGTATCTATGGATTGATCACAAGCCGAAACATGGTTAGAGCTCTAATATGTCTTGAACTTATACTGAATTCAATTAATCTAAATCTCGTAACATTTTCTGATCTATTTGATAGTCGCCAATTAAAAGGAGATATTTTCGCAATTTTTGTTATAGCCCTTGCAGCTGCTGAAGCCGCTATTGGACTATCCATTCTTTCTTCCATCCATCGTAATAGGAAATCCACTCGTATCAATCAATCTAATTTATTGAATAATTAGACTTTTGAATAATTAGACATAGAATCCTCTAAACAAAGGCGCACATATTAAAATAAATAGAAATCAATACTATTTTCTTAGTATTATTTGAGAATATCCATTTTTTTTAGTAGATTATTGCATAGTATTCTTTTTCACTTAAATGAATTTTTGTATTTGTAATTCATTGATATTGCAATTTGAATATTGCAATAATTTATATTGAAAAGACGATAGCCAATTTATTGGCTAATTCGAATTCGTCTGTACAATTCGTAAAATTCTTTCTTATTTCTTATTTATTGTTGAAATCCAAAATTAAAGTCTCTTGGCTCTCTTCACGCTTTCTCACAAACAGATTAAAAAATAGATTTTTTTTTTTGAAGTTTGGATAAACCATTGCTTCGTCTGGTGTCTACAATACATATGACTCATTATAGTACTAATTTCATTTTTACCAGATCGAAAAATTTTATGTTGAAAAGAAAAATTTATAGATCCAATGTCACATTCCGTAAAAATTTACGATACATGTATAGGATGCACTCAATGTGTACGAGCTTGTCCAACAGATGTATTAGAAATGATACCCTGGGATGGATGTAAAGCCAAGCAAATTGCTTCCGCGCCGAGAACCGAAGATTGTGTGGGTTGTAAGAGATGTGAATCTGCCTGCCCGACAGATTTTTTAAGTGTCCGCGTTTATTTAGGGCCTGAAACAACACGTAGCATGGCTCTATCTTATTGATACGTTACAAAAAACTTCACTCGAATCGTCTGATTCCTCTTTACCGAAGAAGCCTGTGCTCGAAATAATCGAGCACGGGCTTTTCTGGTCAAAACGTATCTTGTCTTTATCACTTTATCATGAGTTATTTTCCTTGGTTAACAATACTTGTTGTTTTGCCGATATTTGCAGGTTCATTAATTTTCTTTTTACCTCATAAGGGAAACAAAGTCGTTAGGTGGTATACTATATCTATTTGTTTATTAGAATTCCTTCTAATGACTTATGCGTTCTGTTATCATTTCCAACTGGAGGATCCCTTAATCCAATTAAAGGAGGATTATAAATGGATAGATGTCTTCGATTTCCACTGGAGATTGGGAATCGATGGACTTTCATTAGGATCTATTTTATTGACAGGATTTATCACTACTTTAGCTACTTTAGCAGCTTGGCCAATTACACGGAATTCGCGATTATTCTATTTCCTGATGCTCGCAATGTATAGTGGTCAAATAGGATTATTTTCTTCGCGAGACCTTTTACTTTTTTTTATCATGTGGGAGTTAGAATTAATTCCTGTTTACTTACTTTTATCCATGTGGGGGGGGAAGAGGCGTCTATATTCAGCTACAAAGTTTATTTTGTATACTGCAGGCGGTTCCATTTTTTTCTTAATCGGAGTTCTGGGTATGGGCTTATATGGTTCCAACGAACCAGGATTAGATTTGGAAAGATTAATTAATCAATCATACCCTGCAACCTTGGAAATACTTTTATATTTTGGCTTCCTTATTGCTTATGCTGTCAAATTGCCGATTATACCCCTACATACGTGGTTACCAGATACCCATGGGGAAGCACATTATAGTACATGTATGCTTTTAGCGGGAATATTATTAAAGATGGGAGCATATGGATTGATTCGGATCAACATGGAATTGTTACCTCATGCTCATTATCTATTTTCGCCCTGGTTAGTAATAATAGGAGCGATCCAAATAATCTATGCAGCTTCAACTTCTCTTGGTCAACGAAATTTCAAAAAAAGAATAGCTTATTCCTCTGTATCTCACATGGGTTTCATAATTATAGGAATTGGTTCCATAACCAACATTGGACTCAATGGAGCTATTTTACAAATATTATCCCATGGATTTATTGGTGCTACACTTTTTTTCTTGGCAGGAACCGCTTCTGATAGAATGCGTCTTGTTTATCTCGAAGAACTGGGGGGAATATCTATCCCAATGCCTAAAATTTTTACCATGTTTAGTAGCTTTTCAATGGCTTCTCTTGCCTTACCAGGAATGAGTGGTTTTGTCGCAGAATTAGTAGTATTTTTTGGACTAATTACTAGTCCAAAATTTCTGTTAATGCCAAAAACACTAATTACTTTTGTAATGGCAATTGGAATGATATTAACTCCTATTTATTTATTATCTATGTTACGCCAGATGTTCTATGGATACAAGCTATTTAATGTTCCAAACGCAAATTTTGTGGATTCTGGACCACGAGAACTCTTTATTTTAATCTGTATCTTTTTACCAGTAATAGGAATTGGTATTTATCCAGATTTTGTTCTCTCCCTATCCGTTGACAGGGTAGAGGCTCTCTTATCCAATTATTATCCTAAATAGGTTTGCTTTTTTTTACTCGTCTGCTCTATTAATGCAGAAATAAGTAAAAAAGTATATAATGCAGAAATAAGTAAAAAAGTATAATTAGATCTATCTCGAATTTTTGAGAACCCTTTGATAAGGCGTTCAAGGGGTTCTCAAATAAAACATAAAAGTAAAAACCTTCATTTCATGAAGGTTTTATTTTATGTAATCATTTAGGTGTTAATGTAAACGAACCATAACTATGTAAGCCTATTCCTAATAGATTTATACCAAAATAACAAATCCAAATTATAAGAAATCCTATCAAAGCTATAAGTGCAGAATTCGTACCCTTCCAATTTGGATTTGTTCTACTATGTAAATAAATTGCGAATATGGTCCAAGTAATAAATGCCCAAGTTTCCTTAGGATCCCAATTCCAATAGGATCCCCAGGCCTCATTAGCCCATACTGCTCCACAAAGAATACCTACGGTTAAAAGGGTAAATCCTAGGCTAATGACACGATAACTCCAAGAATCCAAACGCTCCGTTAATTGATATTTGTAATAATTTGGAAATGAAGGGACAGAGGTTCTTTTTAAAGCACTTCTTTTTGCATAAAAATATTTAATATCACTAAAGAAAAATGTTTTATTTAAAACATTTTTTTTCTTTTTAGAAAAGAAATGGAAATTATTTCGAAATCTAATGATTAGAATAGCGGCAGATAATAAGGATCCGCACAAAAGAGTTGCATAGCTTAATAACATCATACTGACATGCATCATTAACCACTGAGATTGTAGAGCAGGTACTAGTATCGTGGATTGATGCATTTCAGTTAAAAGACCCGATGTGGCAAAGCCTTGCGTTAAAATAGTACTTGGCGTAGTTATTGTGCTTAAATCATTTTTAGAGTTCTGTATTTTAGGAATGGTATGAAGAATATACAGGGCCCATGAAAGGAAGATCAATGACTCATATAAATTACTTAATGGAAAATGTCCCGAGGAAGCCCAACGAGAAACTAAGAATCCTGTTATAGAGAAAAAAGTAACTATCATTCCTTTTTCTGACGAATCGCGTAATCCTCCAAGTTCACGAACTAATAAGGTTATAAAATGAATCGTAATCACAATTGAAATCGTTGAGAAAGAGATATGAGTTAGTATATGTTCTAAAGTTGCAAATAGCATAAGGGGAAGGTCCCATTACAAAATTGTAAATTTCGAATTGATTTCTAATCTATTGTATTCTTTTTCAAGAATGCCGCCACTCGGATTCGAACCGAGATGCTTGAGCACTGCTTCCTAAGAGCAGCGTGTCTACCAATTTCACCATGGCGGCTAACTTCAAATAATAGGTAACTTAAAAGAATAATAGCTATTATCTTGGGAATCGTCGATATTGGGAAAGTCCATAAAATTTAGGAACATTAGAGTTTTCATTAAAATAGACTTCGTTTGGTAGTATCGTTTCCATTTTTTTTTTTTACAATAAACTCTTGCTTTGCCCAATAGAAACACAAACACTGCTTGAAAGAGTTGGAACTTCTTTTTTCTAACTTGCAATTATAGAACTAATTTTTTCTAATTAATTTCCCCTTTACATTTTGAAAATTCTTTCAATACAATGAAAAAAATCCAAAAGGGTTTCTATTTAATGATGAAATTAAAATAAAATGGATAAATAGAAAAGGCTTTTTGGATTTTTTAAAAATTTCTAGAATGAAAGTCTTTATGCTCTTATTAATAAGATTTACTAACCTTATGATTTTGGAGAAGATAGGTGGAAGTTGTAAGTCCTATTGTAAGAATACTCCACTTTTCATAATTTTCCTAATAGAATATGAGGATTCTATTAGGAAAATTATGAAAAGTTCATTGATAGGAAAAGAATACTTAGCACACAGTATACCAAACAAAACTTTTTTTTTCTTGTATATATAAGATAAGAGGGGTTTTTTGTTCTAAGAATATTGTACCGAGTAATTCGACACATAAAAGTACATTCAAAGAAGAATCCAAATTATTAAATAATTGGAATTCTTTTTTGATAAGTCAATTCATATTATTCCAAAATCTTATTATTTGTTTGTTGCCCAGAAAAACCCTTTGGTTTTGGATGCTCATTACCGCTCGAAAATGATCTTGATTTTACTAAAGAATAAGATTGTACTATGGAAAAATAAGTCTTTTTCTTCCAAATATTTTTACGAATACGCTTTTTTGACATTGAAGTACGTTTTTTTGGAACTGCCATTCAAAAAGGAAATTACTTTTTTCTAGTTGTATGTGAAAGACATCTATTGCTGCAAATCAATCCTTCTTTCTTCTTTTTATTAGTATTTATACTTAGATACTGAAAGATACTTAAATTTTGAATTATTTTTTACTTCATTTTGTCTAATGCGGATAAGACAACAAGAATTTTTTAACATTTTTTCTTTATATATTTTATACTTTTTTTTTAATAATATAGAATATATAGAAGGGTTTCTCATTTAAATCTATTTATATCTATTTATATATCAAGTATACTCCATATATAGATATATGGTATGGAAGCCTATCCCCCATATAAGATAAGACGGGGGGATAAAAAGAAGGGAAAATGAAAATAGTTAATTAAGTTCAGAATGGTATTCCATAAAGGAAAGGAATTCCAATCAAAACAAAAAATACTGAGTCTCTTAAACAAGACATTCTAAAACTTAGGTAATTTATAGTCATTAGAATTTTAGTTCTATATGAAGTAAGGACTATTCGATAATTTCTTATAAACATAGGTTTTCATTGGAATTCACTCAATCAGTTAATTATGGAACAAGAGAGCTGTTTCATCTTTGTTTTAAAGAAATATAAAAATGAATTATGAATAGAAAGTAAAATGATTCCACTTTTTTTTTTTTATTTTTATAAATATCTTTATTTAGTTAATAAAATAACTTCGTTACCTAGTTATTTTATTAACTTTTTTAATTTAACCAACTAAACCCATTCTTAATTTTTAATTATTTCAATGAG
The DNA here is from genome assembly GCF_056163025.1 of Triticum urartu. NCBI lineage: Eukaryota > Viridiplantae > Streptophyta > Magnoliopsida > Poales > Poaceae > Triticum > Triticum urartu. The sequence goes on along the minus strand of NW_028260052.1, from coordinate 17,771 downwards.
ATAAATTTTGGAAAAATTAAGAATTTCAGTATTTTTTCTTATTCTTTTTATTTATTCTTTCAGAAAGAGATAAGAATTGGTTTGGTGAATCGGAAACAATTTTATAGAAAAATTGAAGTAAAAATTGAAGTAAAAATTGCAATTTCTTTTCTTATGGAACATACATATCAATATGCATGGGTAATCCCTCTTCTCCCACTTCCAGTTATTATGTCAATGGGATTTGGCCTTATTCTTATTCCGACAGCAACAAAAAATCTTCGTCGCATATGGGCTTTTCCTAGTGTTTTACTCTTAAGTATAGCTATGGTATTCTCAGTTCAACTGTCTATTCAACAAATAAATGGAAGTTCGATCTATCAATATCTATGGTCTTGGACCGTCAATAATGATTTTTCTTTAGAATTTGGATACTTGATTGACCCACTTACTTCTATTATGTTAATACTAATTACTACTGTAGGAATCCTGGTTCTTATTTATAGTGATGGTTAATGTCTCACGATGAAGGATATTTGAGATTTTTTGTTTATATAAGTTTTTTCAATACTTCCATGTTGGGATTGGTTACTAGCTCCAATTTGATACAAATTTATTTTTTTTGGGAACTCGTGGGAATGTGTTCTTATTTATTGATAGGCTTTTGGTTTACACGACCAATCGCAGCGAGTGCTTGTCAAAAAGCTTTTGTAACTAATCGTGTAGGGGATTTTGGTCTATTATTAGGAATTTTAGGTTTTTTTTGGATAACAGGTAGTTTAGAGTTTAGGGATTTGTTCAAAATAGCTAATAACTGGATTCCTAATAATGGAATTAACTCTTTACTTACTACTTTGTGTGCTTTTTTATTATTCCTTGGTGCAGTTGCGAAATCCGCACAATTCCCTCTTCACGTATGGTTACCCGATGCTATGGAAGGGCCCACTCCTATTTCGGCTCTTATACACGCAGCAACTATGGTTGCTGCGGGAATTTTTCTTCTAGCTCGACTTCTTCCTCTTTTCATATCTTTACCTTTGATAATGAGTTTTATTTCTTTAGTAGGTACAATAACACTATTCTTAGGAGCTACTTTAGCTCTTGCTCAGAGAGATATTAAAAGAAGCTTAGCCTATTCTACAATGTCTCAATTGGGTTATATGATGTTAGCTCTAGGTATAGGTTCTTATCAAGCTGCTTTATTCCATTTGATCACTCATGCTTATTCAAAAGCTTTATTGTTCTTGGGATCCGGATCCGTTATTCATTCAATGGAACCTCTTGTTGGATATTCACCAGATAAAAGTCAAAATATGGTTCTTATGGGCGGTTTAAGAAAATACATTCCAATCACAAGAACTACTTTTTTATGGGGTACACTTTCTCTTTGTGGTATTCCACCTCTTGCTTGCTTCTGGTCCAAAGATGAAATCCTTAGTAATAGTTGGTTGTATTCGCCCTTTTTTGGAATAATAGCCTCCTTTACTGCAGGATTAACTGCCTTTTATATGTTTCGGATATATTTACTTACATTTGATGGGTATTTGCGTGTTCATTTTCAAAATTACAGTAGCACTAAAGAGAGTTCCTTGTATTCAATATCCTTATGGGGAAAAAGGATACCCAAAGGAGTGAATAGGGATTTCGTTTTATCAACAACGAAGAGTGGAGTTTCTTTTTTTTCACAAAATATACCAAAAATTCAAGGTAATACAAGAAATAGGATAGGATCCTTTACTACGTCTTTTGGGGCTAAAAAAACTTTTGCCTATCCGCATGAAACGGGAAATACTATGTTATTTCCTCTTCTTATATTACTACTTTTCACTTTGTTCATTGGATTCATAGGAATCTCTTTTGATAATGGAGGAATTGGTAATGGAATAGCAGAGTTAACCATATTATCAAAGTGGTTAACTCCCTCAATAAACTTTACCCAGGAAAGTTCTAATTCTTTTGTAAATTCATATGAATTTATTACTAATGCAATTTCTTCTGTAAGTCTAGCTATCTTTGGTTTATTCATAGCATATATCTTCTATGGATCCGCTTATTCTTTTTTTCAGAATTTGGATTTAATAAACTCTTTTTACAAAGGAAATCCTAAAAAAGAATTTTTAGATCAAGTAAAAAAAAATATATACAGTTGGTCATATAATCGTGGTTATATAGATATTTTCTATACTAGGGTCTTTACCCTCGGTATAAGAGGGTTAACCGAACTCACGGAGTTTTTTGATAAGGGTGTTATTGATGGAATTACCAATGGAGTGGGTCTTGCTAGTTTTTGTATAGGAGAGGAAATTAAATATGTAGGGGGAGGTCGAATCTCGTCTTATTTATTCTTTTTTTTATGTTATGTATCTGTGTTTTTATTCTTTTTTCTTTCTTAAGTTAAGGAATTTACAACAAGTCTCTTGCAAAAATAACTATCCTATCCCCTTTCTACAATCTCTCTATATCCTTGTTACATAAGGTAAGTATTGTATAATAGTTCGGTTTTCCGCGATTTTTTCCATTCCTCTGTGTAAATACCCTAATATGGGTTCACAATCAATAACATCCTCACCATCGAGAGTAACGATCAGTCGAAGAACACCATGCATTGATGGGTGTTGAGGGCCCATATTGACTATCATGAGATCTTTTCTTGTAAGCGGTAGACTCATATCCTTTCTTCCTTAATTCATTATTCCATGAAAATGGATTATTCCATGAATTCCTCAAAGCGAGGCTCATCAAAATGAAAAATCTAAGACTACTATAAGACTACTAAAAAAATAATAAAACAA
>NW_028260051.1:0-17500 GCF_056163025.1 Triticum urartu | reverse complement strand
GACAGTAAAAGCCAAAATAGACTAAATATATATAGCCTGAACGATCCTAAAAATCCCTCGAAGGAGATAATAAAGAACCCAAAGCAGATGGTATCCTACTGCAAGGGTGGTCTTAAGAATCCAAAAGAGGTTGCTCAGAAGAGATAGATGTATCCCAACCTCTATTGCTCTCGCGTAAAGACTTTTTTTTTACGCGACAGGAAAAAGTGACTACGAATTCCCCTTTTTGTTTGCGAATCCCTGTTTGTATCCTTTGAGCGCACGCCCATTAAGTAGCGATCAAATCAAGGAAATCGATCAAACGATCCCCGTGCCAGCCCAAATCATGATCTTCACCAACTTGGATTTGGTTCTCTCGCGAAAATCGCGAGTTGCAGAGATGAGAACCATGAAAAGCAAGATCCCGAATAAGAAAACAGAAACCGAGGAAGAGGAAACCACAAGAGTGAAGACTAGTAGAGTCTCGTCTTTTGTCATTCTTTGCTCCTTTTTCACTCAATGATTCCTTCGAATTTGCCGACCAAAAATTCTATATGTCTATTCTATCTATGATATTTCTATATATATAGAATATGATATCTAATATGACATCCGATTTGTCAAAGGGATTGGATTGGTGACTTACCCATTCAGTGACTTTGGCACTGGACGTTCCAAAAACGGGTACTATCGGATCGGGTGAATTAGAGAATAGACAGAGGTCCGTTGGCATTTCAGCCTTTCTTCTCCTTTCAGGGCCTATCCGAAAGAGAATCCAGTACCTCTTGGTCCTGAATATCAGAATAGGACGAACGAACCGGCCTCCGCGGATATCTTTGCTTCGGAACAAAACCCTGCAATCAAATAGATTGTCCCAAGGGCGCCATATTCTAGGAGCCCAAGTTATGCTATTGAAAATTCGTTCCTCTAGCAGTTCCGGTTTGAGCATTCCGTTCCCTTTTTCAAACTCCACTTCTTTTCATATAGCAATCCCTGATCAAAGAGAGAACAATATCCATTTCAAAACATTTCTAACAGATTCCTTAGTTCGGACCGACGAAGTAATGTCACTCGACTATTATCAACCTGACTGCAATCTTTTTCTGTCGGTAAGGATTGCACCAGAGCACCTTCTACTTCTAATAGGCCATGAACTATAGATAGAGAAGAATCATTCTGAGCGAGTACATAAGAAGCGATCCACTTTTTTTCATCGGTTCCAGGGGAAGACCAAAGATCTTGCGCGGCAGGTCCGCCAGAAAAACTCAAAAGAGAAAGAAGTCTCGTTAATCTCTTCATGCTCGTTCCAAGTTCGAAGTACCTTTTGGCCAAAGAAAAACCCGCTTCCTGACACGATTGCCTCTTTATCTTTATATAGATAGATTCTATGGGGTTATTACTTAGTAAGTCTATTTTGTACAAGAGCCCCTCCTATCTGATAGAAAAGGGTCCCATGATCCCGAGCCGATCTTACCTTGGCTCGCAAACCCCAAGTTTGTCTATGAAGAGCTAATCTAATTGTATTTTTTTCTAGAATGGATTTCTTATGTGGAATACTAATGGATAGGGCTTCGTTGCTAAGTGCTACAAGATCTAGTGCACTGGAACTCGTGGTTATGGACCCGAATCCTTTAGTATGGAACATTGTCTTTTCCAAGTAAAAACCCCTAGTATATGAAAGAATGAAAAGGTGCTTTCGTTCTTGTGGAATAAGAAGCCCTCGTACCTTAATGAAAGGAAAATCGTAATTTTTCGTTAGGTATTTGACCAAATAGGATCGTCCAGTTCCTACAGAACCTATCACTAAAATACCCGATAGGGCTAAGCGGAACGAAAAGGGTTTTCCATGAGATGGTAAATGAAAACGATTAGTCCCACACGAGGTTTGGGAATAAGTGATTGTCTGATAATGAGCAAGGAATATACGTCTTTCTGCTAAAGAGGATCTATTAAACTCATAATTCATTAGATCCTTGTTATCAATGCCAACTAGGTATCATAAGTAAATGGATCCCGGTTGTTCAATCCTTTGATAACCAAGGTCATTCTTTGCTAAAGAGAAATGATCACTATGAGTCAGACTCAATAGAATTGGATCCATTCCAAATAGCGAGAATTAGGATTCTTGATCCCTCTCAATCTCTCTTTCAATTCGAGGATCCAGAGAGGTGTTTTCATAGTCATCTCCGAATATTTGCCATCTCGGAATATTTTCGATTTCATTTTTCTATGATATGTCTTTCTATATGAAAATTGGTTATTTACGATGTACGATGATCCCTGTTAAGCATCCATGGCTGAATGGTTAAAGCGCCCAACTCATAATTGGTAAATTTGCGGGTTCAATTCCTGCTGGATGCACACGAACGGGAACATTCCATAAGTCTATTGGAACTGGCTCTCTATCCATGGAATCTCATCCATCATCCATACATAACGAATTGGTATGGTATATTCATACCATAACATAAGAACAATAAGAACTCGAATTCTTATCGATACTGGAACTCAGAGCATAGGAGGGAAAGTCGATTTATGGATGGAATCAAATACGCAGTATTTACAGAAAAAAGTCTTCGTTTATTGGGAAAGAATCAATATACTTTTAATGTCGAATCGGGATTCACTAAGACAGAAATAAAGCATTGGGTCGAACTCTTCTTTGGTGTTAAGGTGGTAGCTGTGAATAGCCATCGACTACCTGGAAAAGGTAGAAGAATAGGACCTATTCTGGGCCATACAATGCATTACAGACGTATGATCATTACCCTTCAACCGGGTTATTCTATTCCACTTCTAGATAGAGAAAAAAACTAAAGGAGAATACTTAATAATACGGCGAAACATTTATACAAAACACCTATCCCGAGCACACGCAAGGGAACCGTAGACAGGCAAGTGAAATCCAATCCACGAAATAATTTGATCCATGGACGGCACCGTTGTGGTAAAGGTCGTAATTCCAGAGGAATCATTACCGCAAGGCATAGAGGGGGAGGTCATAAGCGCCTATACCGTAAAATAGATTTTCGACGGAATCAAAAAGACATATCTGGTAGAATCGTAACCATAGAATACGACCCTAATCGAAATGCATACATTTGTCTCATACACTATGGGGATGGTGAGAGAGAGATATATTTTACATCCCAGAGGGGCTATAATTGGAGATACTATTGTTTCTGGTACAAAAGTTCCTATATCAATGGGAAATGCCCTACCTTTGAGTGCGGTTTGAACTATTGATTTACGTAATTGGAAGTAACCAATTAGGTTTACGACGAAACCTAGAAATCGATCACTGATCCAATTTGACTACCTCTACGGGATAGACCTCAACAGAAAACTGTTGAGTAACGGCAGCAAGTGATTGAGTTCAGTAGTTCCTCATAGAAAATTATTGGCTCTAGAGATATGGTAATATGGAGAAGACAAAATTGTTTGAAGCACGCACAGAACCGGAAGCGCCCCTTGTTTCAAAGAGAGGAGGACGGGTTATTCACATTTAATTTGATGGTCAGAGGCAAATTGAAAGCTAAGCAGTGGTAATTAAGACCCCCGGGGGAAAATAGGGATGTCTCCTACGTTACCCATAATATGTGGAAGTATCGACGTAATTTCATAGAGTCATTCGATCTGAATGCTACATGAAGAACATAAGCCAGATGACGGAACGCAGAGACCTAGGATGTAGAAGATCATAACATGAGCGATTCGGCAGATTTGGATTCCTTTCCTATATATCCACTCATGTGGTACTTCATCATATGATTCATATAAGATCCATCTGTCTAGAGATCGTCATATACATCTAGAAAGCCGTATGCTTTGGAAGAAGCTTGTACAGTTTGGGAAGGGGTTTTTTGAGAGAAAAGAAGAATCTACTTCAACCGATATGCCCTTAGGCACGGCCATGCATAACATAGAAATCACACGTGGAAGGGGTGGGCAATTAGCTAGAGCAGCAGGTGCTGTAGCGAAACTCATTGCAAAAGAGGGTAAATCGGCCACTTTAAGATTACCATCTGGGGAGGTCCGTTTAGTATCCCAAAACTGCTTAGCAACAGTCGGACAAGTGGGTAATGTTGGGGTGAACCAAAAAAGTTTGGGTAGAGCCGGATCTAAGTGTTGGCTAGGTAAACGCCCCGTAGTAAGAGGGGTAGTTATGAACCCTGTGGACCACCCCCATGGGGGCGGTGAAGGGAAAGCTCCCATTGGTAGAAAAAAACCCACAACCCCTTGGGGTTATCCTGCGCTTGGAAGAAGAACTAGGAAAAGGAAAAAATATAGCGATAGTTTTATTCTTCGTCGCCGTAAGTAAATACGTAACTAGGAATATGGAAAATTGCATTTTTGGAATTTGCAATAATGCGATGGGCGAACGACGGGAATTGAACCCGCGCATGGTGGATTCACAATCCACTGCCTTGATCCACTTGGCTACATCCGCCCCTTATCCAGCTAAAGGATTTTTTTCTTTTTTCCATTGATCATTATTCTATTTATTCTGACCTCCGTACTTCGATCGAGATATTGGACATAGAATGCCACTCTTTAAAAAGGAAAAAAGGAGTAATCAGCTGTGACACGAAAAAAAACGAATCCTTTTGTAGCTCATCATTTATTGGCAAAGATAGAAAAGGTCAATATGAAGGAGGAGAAAGAAACAATAGTAACGTGGTCCCGGGCATCTAGCATTCTACCCACAATGGTTGGCCATACAATCGCGATTCATAATGGAAAGGAACATATACCTATTTACATAACAAATCCTATGGTAGGTCGCAAATTGGGGGAATTCGTGCCTACTCGGCATTTCACGAGTTATGAAAATGCAAGAAAGGATACTAAATCTCGTCGTTAACTGAATTCTGAATAGAAAGATTAAGAAGAAAAAAAGATTCAAAATAAAGACAGAAATACCCAATATCTTGCTAGAACAAGATATTGGGTATTTCTGTCTTCAAAAATTCTTATATGTTAGCAGAAAAACCTTATCCATTAATAGATGGAACTTCAACAGCAGCTAAGTCTAGAGGGAAGTTGTGAGCATTACGTTCGTGCATTACTTCCATACCAAGGTTAGCACGGTTGATGATATCAGCCCAAGTATTAATAACGCGACCTTGACTATCAACTACAGATTGGTTGAAATTGAAACCATTTAGGTTGAAAGCCATAGTACTAATACCTAAAGCAGTGAACCAGATTCCTACTACAGGCCAAGCAGCCAAGAAGAAGTGTAAAGAACGAGAGTTGTTGAAACTAGCATATTGGAAGATTAATCGGCCAAAATAACCATGAGCAGCCACAATATTATAAGTTTCTTCCTCTTGACCAAATTTGTAACCCTCATTAGCGGATTCATTTTCAGTAGTTTCCCTGATCAAACTAGAGGTTACCAAGGAACCATGCATAGCACTGAATAGGGAACCGCCGAATACACCAGCTACACCTAACATGTGGAATGGATGCATAAGGATGTTGTGCTCTGCCTGGAATACAATCATAAAGTTGAAAGTACCAGAGATTCCTAAAGGCATACCATCAGAAAAGCTTCCTTGACCAATAGGGTAAATCAAGAAAACAGCAGTAGCAGCTGCAACAGGAGCTGAATATGCAACAGCAATCCAAGGACGCATACCCAGACGGAAACTAAGTTCCCACTCACGACCCATATAACAAGCTACACCAAGTAAGAAGTGTAGAACAATTAGCTCATAAGGACCACCATTGTATAACCACTCATCAACAGATGCAGCTTCCCAAATTGGGTAAAAGTGCAATCCGATCGCCGCAGAAGTAGGGATAATAGCACCAGAGATAATATTGTTTCCATAAAGTAAAGAACCAGAAACAGGCTCACGAATACCATCAATATCTACTGGAGGGGCAGCGATGAAGGCGATAATAAATACAGAAGTTGCGGTCAATAAGGTAGGGATCATCAAAACACCGAACCATCCGATGTAAAGACGATTTTCAGTGCTAGTTATCCAGTTGCAGAAGCGACCCCACAGGCTTGTACTTTCGCGTCTCTCTAAAATTGCAGTCATGGTAAGATCTTGGTTTATTCAAATTGCAAGGACTCCCAAGCACACGTATTAACTAGAATATAGATAATAGAAGGCTTGTTATTTAACAGTATAACATAGACTATATACCAATGTCAACCAAGTCAGCCCAAAGATTAGCTATCCATATAACTAAATTAACCAAACCAATAATTTTGTATTTGTAAATGAAGTGAGTCAAAGTGAAAAACTTTGATGGGTCTTTTCTATATGGGTTGCCCGGGACTCGAACCCGGAACTAGTCGGATGGAGTAGATAATTCTTCCTTGTTACAATAGAGAAAAATCCCTCCCCAAATCGTGCTTGCATTTTTCATTGCACACGACTTTCCCTATGTAGAAATAGCCAATTTCTATTCCAAAGAGGAAGTTCTACTAATTTTTTTAATTAGTAAGTTGATTCACCTACTCTTTATTATAATAAAAAGAACATTTCAGAATGAAAAATAGAAAAGTTTTTTCTTGATCATTTATCAACCCTTTCCTGTTTCTTAATTTCGTCTAATGATTAATTAAGAGGGTTGACCAGGTCATTGATACGTATAATATCCAAATACCAAATACGCTCAGTGTGTGATCCACAGAAAGAAAAAAGAGTTGTTTTGGTGAACATCAAAGAAAAAACTTGCTCTTCTTCCATAAAAAATTCTTCTAAAAATGCCGAACCCAATCGTTGCATAAAAGTTCGTACCGTGCTTTTATGTTTACGAGCTAAAGTTCTAGCACATGAAAGTCGAAGTATATACTTTAGTCGATACAAAGTCCGTTTTTTCGAAGATCCACTATGATAATGAAAAAGATTTCTACATATCCGACCAAATCGATCAAGAATATCCCAATCTGATAAATCTGTCCAAATGGGTTTACTAATAGGATGCCCCGATCCAGTACAAAATTGAGCTTTTGATAAGTATCCTATGAGGAGAGTAGCGGGGACTATGGTATCGAATTTTTTCATTCGAGTATCTATTAGAAATGAATTCTCCAGCATTTGATTCCTTACTAACAAAGAACTTTTTTGTACACTTGAAAGGTACCCCATAAAATCGAAGCAAGAGTTTGCTAATTGGTTTATATGGATTCTTCGCGGCTGAGTCCAAAAACAGAAATAATATTGCCAGAAATTGATAAGGTAGCATTTCCATTTCTTCTTCAAAAAAAAAGTGCCTTTTGATGCAAGAATTGCCTTTCCTTGATATCGAACATAATGCATAAGAGGATCCATAAAGAACCATAGGGTTTTCCGAGAAAAACCAGGGTACATTATCCCAAAATGTTCCATCTTCCTAGAAAAGTGGATTCGTTCCAGAAAAGTTCCAGAAGATGCTAATGGTAAGCAAGAAGATTGTTTACGAAGAAACAACAAAAAAAATTCATATTCTGATACATAAGAGTTATATAGGAATTGAAATAGTCTTTTATTTTCTTTTTGAAAAAAAAAAATGGATTTCATTGAAGTAATAAAACTATTCCAATTCGAATAATAGTTGAGAAAGAATCGCAATAAATGCAAAGATGGAACATCTTGGATACGGTATTGAAGGAGTTGAACCAGGATTTCCAAATGGATAGGATAGGGTATTTCTATATGTGATAGATAATCCAAATGCAAAAATTTGTCTTCTAAAAAGGGAAATATTGAATGAATAGAGCGTAAATTCTGAAACTTTGGTATTTCTTTTTCTTTCAGACAAAAAAATTCCCGTAGCGAGAATGGGATTTCCACAACGATCGCAAACCCTTCAGATAGAATCTGAGAATAAAACTCAGAATAAAAATAATTTTTGTAATCCAATAATCGATCTTGGTTAGGATGATTAACCGAGTTATCCAAAAAATTCTGCTGATACATTCGAATAATTAAACGTTTCACAAGTAGTGAACTAAATTTCTTGTTATTACAACTAACAACTATTTCCACAGGTTCAGAACCATTTAATCCATAATGGTGGGCAAATGCATAAATATATTCCTGAAAGAGAAGTGGGTAGACAAAGTATTGTTGACGAGATTTATGTTTTTCTGAATACCCTTCGAATTTTTCCATTTGTATTTCTACTTGAATCAGAGAGAAGAAGCATTTCTCGGTTTATCGAATGATGATACATAGTGCAATATGGTCAGAACAGGGTGTTGCATTTTTAATACAAACCCTGGAAAGAAAGGGAGTCTAATCCACAGATCTTTTTCTGCTCCTTTTCTACCCAATTAGTTTATGTTTGTTCTAATTAAAAAAAAAGAACAGAACAAGTTTTTTATTTTTGCAGGCCAATCGCTCTTTTGACTTTGGAATACAGCCTCTTTATCAATATACTGCTTCTTTTACACATTCAATCCATAACATCCCTTATTCAATCCATAATCAAGAATAATTAGGATTTCTAAAAAAAAAAAGAAAAAATAAAGGGTCCACTCATAGGAAAACCCAACCTTTCCCCGCATCCGGCACTAATCTATTTTTAACGTCTAATTAGAGCGGGGAATCATTCCAATTAGGAAGTTCAGCTCGTTGCTTTTTATTTTACCAGAATTGGAGCCAGGCTCTATCCATTTATTCATTAGACCCAGAAAATCGTAATTTTGGATTCCATTCAAAAAAGATTGATTTTATTACGACATGCTATTTTTTCCATTCATTACCTTTGAGGATCAGTCGTGGTCTTCTAGACTCTACCAAGAGTCTGGACGAATTTGTTGTTTCATCCAAATGTGTAAAAGATCATAGTCGCACTTAAAAGCCGAGTACTCTACCATTGAGTTAGCAACCCAGATAAAAAAAGGATCTTAGATACGATCGAAATCCAAAAATCAATGGAATTACACCGCGCGCTTCTGTCAAAACATTGAACTAGCAAGACATCAAAAGATTTTTTTTATCGACCATGAAAAACACTCAAATGCCAAAACGAACAGGTCCGGTGAAATTCCACTAAAGTAAAGTTAAAAAAAGAGCGACCCTAATCACGATGGCCAAATTCTCCTTATTTTTAGCGATTTTTATTAACAAAAAATATATATTATAAAAAATATATATTATATTGTATGAGAATACATGCAAGAGGAACACCCTTATCATTTGAGCGAAGTGTAGGCGGAAAAATTGAATATGGAGTGAGGATAAAGAGACCCATCTATCTACAAATTCTATTTGTTCAATAGACCTTTGTCAATGGAAATACAATGGTAAGAAAACAAATTAGATAGAAAAAGTAAATAAAATAGGGGCTTATGTTGGATTGGCACGATATAATATAAATCCAAATAGGATTAAAAAAGAGGTAAATTGTGTCTAAATAATTAGACAACTAGGAATACTAATAATCTTCTCCTATCCTATTTTTTGATTCATTTAGTTCTTCAATTAACTCAAAGTTCTTTCTTTTTCTTTAAAGAATTCTGCCTTCCTTAAAATATCATAAACAGTTCTTGTTGGTTGAGCACCCTTTTCAAGGAAATAGAGAATAGCTGGAACATTTAAACAAGTTTGATTCTTTATCGGATCATAAAAACCTACTTTTTGAAGATCTCTTCCTTCTCTTCGAGATCGAACATCAATTGCAACGATTCGATAGACAGCTTATTGGGATAGATGTAGATAAACAACGCCCCCCCCTAGAAACGTATATGAGGTTTTCTCCTCATACGGCTCGAGAAAATGATTCGAATTTCTGTCGATAATAATAGAAATTAGACTATGACGTGCATTAATTTCCTTACAGAAAAAACAAATTTCATTTATACTCATGACTCAAGTGGGCTAATTTTGCCTGACAAACTTCGAAGGCAAAATCCTTCCAAAATTTTTGAGTCGTCTTTAAACTCTTTTCTTTGTCTCATTTCGAACGAATTGACTTTTATTCCTTATTCTAATCCAACTCTGTTGTTGAGACAATTGAAAATTGTGTTTACTTGTTCTGGAATCCTTTATCTTTGATTTGTGAAATCCTTGGGTTTAGACATTACTTCGGGAATTCCTATTTTTTTCTTTCAAAAGAGTAGCAACATACCCTTTTTTCTTATTTCCTTCGATAAAGCATTTATCTCTTCTATAGAAATCTAATAAGAGGGATTGATTCTGATATACTTTTATTGGACTTTCTTCTTATTTTAACCTTTCGATTTATTTCTATATTAAGGATAGACTGACAAAGTTGGCCTAATTTATTAGTTTTCACTAACCCTAGATTCTTTCCCTTGATAAAAAAAATTCTGTCCTCTCGAGCTCCATCGTGTACTATGTTACTTAAACCCAGCGCAAATTTGGTTCGGAACGAATAGAACAGGCTATGTCGAGCCAAGAGCATTTTCATTACTATGGAAAATGATGGATAGCAAAATCCACAATCGATCATGTCCTTCAAGTCGCACGTTGCTTTCTACCACATCGTTTTAAACGAAGTTTTACCATAACAAACATTCCTCTTTTCATTGCAAAGTGGTATAGAGAATTGATCCAATATGGATGGAATCATGAATAGTCATTGGTTTAGTTTTTTTATACTAATTAAAACTTGCTATCTATGGAGCAATATGGATAAAAGAAAGTAAGTATTTATCCGGGAAGCCTCCGCCAAGATCCAATTTATTTAAACCCATATTAAAATTCTATCATATGAATGAAACATAGTTTGAAAAAGACGACTAAACAAGTTTGCTTAAAACTTATTTATTCTTAAATTTCCACCCTCAACGGATGGCTCGAGATGATCAATCTTGAAGTGAGAAAAGAAGGATTGACTCTTCCTCAATAAATAAACTATCAACCTCCAAAAAAGTTTAATTAATTTAATTACTAGAATTAGAATTCTAGTAGTAATATATTTTTTCAGTACCAAAAACAATTAACTATAATAACTAAATAAACTATTCCAATGAAAAGATTGAAAGTTTTTGGTAGTTATAGAATTCTCGTACTTCTTCAACTCGAATACCAAAAGGAAGAAAAAAATATGACTAAGTGATTTTATAGTAGAGGCATATCCTGAATGTGCTTGATAGATCCCATTTTTTCATGAAAATAAAGATAGTCAATTTGACTGGACTTAAGACTTTATTATGTTTTCTGAGAAAGAATAAGATATCATTATTCTCTTTAATAAACTTTTGTCTCGTACGGAATACTATATGATTTCACCGTTTGTTTCATCAGAAACAATCTGGGACGGAAGGATTCGAACCTCCGAGTAACGGGACCAAAACCCGCTGCCTTACCACTTGGCCACGCCCCATTTCGGGTTTTATGCGACACTAATAAACACTAGTATGTTTATTTGTTATTCGTCAATACCATTTCAATTACATAAAAAAGGAGGGATATTCTCTTGCTAGTATTCTACACATGCGGATAATATAGAATCAAAAAAATGCATTGATCATTACATGGAATTCTATTAAGATATTATATGAAAGTCGAATTTATTCCACTCTCATTTGAGAGTGCGAATACAAGGAGGTATTTTGTGTTTGGGAAAGTCCGAAGAAAAAAGATTTTGAATCTGCCTTTTCCTTCTTTCCCTTAAAAAAATAACTCAAGAAAAATCCAATTATTTACTCTACAAGAATGAAATGCTTGTTATGCCTAATATACTTAGTTTAACCTGTATCTGTTTTAATTCTGTTCTTTATCCTACTAGTTTTTTCTTTGCCAAATTACCCGAAGCTTATGCTATTTTCAATCCAATCGTGGATATTATGCCTGTTATACCTCTATTCTTTTTTCTATTAGCCTTTGTTTGGCAAGCTGCTGTAAGTTTTCGATGAAATCTTTAGTACTCTGTATGCCAAATTGAATGATGTGTTCATTCCAAAAAAATTTTAAAATGGGTAAAAGCCGAGAAGTTTTATATTTTTATATTATGAACCTTCGATTCTAAAATTTAAATTCTTCTACATTGAATGGGTAGCTACAGCAATAAATTTGGATCAGCCTTTCTACTCCCCTGCACCTAGGTTGAGCAGGTACCTAAAGGTACCTACACAATACCTAACCACCTAACCCTATTTTTGCTATTGATAAGAGTGCTTATTATAAAAGAATTCTTGCAATTTTTTTCAAGAATTCTTTTTTGCATTTTTAGGTATAAAAAAAAACCATCCTAGTGGATCCGTGTGGTAAGGAAAAACTGGTAATCTATTCCTTAAAAAAAAATCTTGGAGATTATGTAATGCTTACTCTCAAACTTTTTGTTTATACAGTAGTGATATTCTTTGTTTCACTCTTTATCTTTGGATTCTTATCTAATGACCCAGGACGGAATCCTGGACGCGAGGAGTAAAAATTCAGTTTTTTTTTTTCTTATTGGATTTGTTTCGTACATTTATCTATGAGAAAATCCGGGGGTCAGAATTCTTTCCAATTCGAAAGTCCCAAATGATCCAAGGGAGCGGAAAGAGAGGGATTCGAACCCTCGGTACAAAAAAATTGTACAACGGATTAGCAATCCGCCGCTTTAGTCCACTCAGCCATCTCTCCACGTTCCAAAGCGAAAGGTTTCCGTGATATGATATAGGCAAGAAATAAGAAATAACGGTTGCAAAAAACCCCTTTTTTTTCTTTCAAAAGTCTATAAAAATTATATTGCCAATTCCATTTTAATTATATTCTTTTTTCTTAATGTTAATAAAAAAAGAAGAAAATTCTTGTTTTTTCTTTCTAAAAATCGATATTGGCCGAGAGACAATCAAATAGATTTTCTCTTTAGCGGGCATTTCCATATAGGACTTGTTATAATTATAATAAAACAAGCAGGTTATATAAAAAAAACGCTTTTTTTGTCGATTATTTATCAAGAAAGCAAAAAGGGTTCTTATCAAATCCACCATAAAATTGGAAAGAAGCATAAAGTAAGTAGACCTGACTCCTTTAATGATGCCTCTATCCGCTATTCTGATATATAAATTCGATGTAGATGAAATTGTATAAGCGAATTTTTTTTATTTCCTTAGACTTAGACCGCGCAAGACAAGAATTTTTCGCTATTTACGATTTCATATTCTTGTTACTAGATGTTCTATAGGAATAAGAAGAAATCGCAACTCCTTTGCGCTACACATAAAATTGGATTTCGAAGGTCCATTTTTTTTTTTCAGAATCCTCTATTATTTTAGTTCTTCCACCCATGCAATAGAGAGGGAATGGGAAAAGAAGGGTTACTTTTATTTGCATTTTTCCCTTAAAAGATAGACTTTGAAATAGGAGTCTTGGAATAATGCTGAATTCAAAGGTTTATTTCTTTCTATAGTATAAGAAAAACAATTTATTTCTATTTCTATAGTATAAGAAAAACAAATAAATAGTATAAGAAAAACAAATCGAATCAAATTCATGGATTTACCACGACCTCGGTTGTGACTGTGACTCCATAGATAAAAATGGGAAATTTCTCTCTTCGAGACCATTGAAAAAGGGCATTGAACGAGAAAGAAATCGTCCACAGATAATAAAACTATCATATGCCTTGGAAAGTGATATGAGGTGCTCGGAAATGGTTGAAGTAATTGAATAGGAGGATCACTATGACTATAGCCCTTGGTAGAATTCCTAAAGAAGAAAATGATCTATTTGATACTATGGATGACTGGTTACGAAGGGACCGTTTCGTTTTTGTAGGATGGTCTGGCCTATTGCTCTTTCCTTGTGCTTATTTCGCTTTAGGGGGTTGGTTTACAGGGACAACTTTTGTAACTTCTTGGTATACCCATGGATTGGCTAGTTCCTATTTGGAAGGTTGTAATTTCTTAACCGCAGCAGTTTCTACCCCTGCCAATAGTTTAGCACACTCTTTGTTGCTACTATGGGGGCCCGAAGCACAAGGAGATTTTACTCGTTGGTGTCAATTAGGCGGTCTATGGACTTTTGTAGCTCTCCACGGGGCTTTTGCACTAATAGGTTTCATGTTACGCCAATTTGAACTTGCTCGGTCTGTTCAATTGCGGCCTTATAATGCAATCTCATTCTCTGGTCCAATTGCTGTTTTTGTTTCTGTATTCCTTATTTATCCACTGGGGCAATCTGGTTGGTTCTTTGCGCCGAGTTTTGGCGTAGCAGCGATATTTCGATTCATCCTTTTCTTCCAAGGATTTCATAATTGGACGTTGAACCCATTTCATATGATGGGAGTTGCCGGAGTATTAGGTGCGGCTCTGCTATGCGCTATTCATGGAGCGACCGTAGAAAACACTCTATTTGAGGACGGTGATGGTGCAAATACCTTCCGTGCTTTTAACCCAACTCAAGCTGAAGAAACTTATTCAATGGTCACTGCTAACCGCTTTTGGTCCCAAATCTTTGGTGTTGCTTTTTCCAATAAACGTTGGTTACATTTCTTTATGCTATTTGTACCCGTCACCGGTTTATGGATGAGTGCTATTGGCGTAGTTGGCTTGGCTCTGAACTTACGTGCCTATGACTTTGTTTCCCAGGAAATCCGTGCAGCGGAAGATCCTGAATTTGAGACTTTCTACACCAAAAATATTCTTTTAAACGAGGGTATTCGTGCGTGGATGGCAGCTCAGGATCAGCCTCATGAAAATCTTATATTCCCTGAGGAGGTTCTACCACGTGGAAACGCTCTTTAATGGAACTTTCGTTTTAGCTGGTCGTGACCAAGAAACCACCGGCTTTGCTTGGTGGGCTGGGAATGCCAGACTTATCAATTTGTCCGGTAAACTGCTTGGAGCTCATGTAGCTCATGCCGGATTAATCGTATTCTGGGCCGGAGCAATGAACCTATTTGAAGTGGCCCATTTCGTACCAGAAAAGCCCATGTATGAACAAGGGTTGATTTTACTTCCACACTTAGCTACTCTAGGTTGGGGAGTAGGGCCAGGGGGGGAAGTTCTAGATACTTTTCCGTACTTTGTATCTGGCGTACTTCACCTAATTTCCTCCGCAGTCTTAGGCTTCGGTGGCATTTATCACGCGCTTCTGGGACCCGAGACTCTTGAGGAATCTTTTCCATTCTTTGGTTATGTCTGGAAAGATAGAAATAAAATGACTACAATTTTGGGTATTCACTTAATTTTGTTAGGTCTAGGTGCTTTTCTTCTAGTACTCAAGGCTCTTTATTTTGGCGGTGTATATGATACCTGGGCCCCTGGGGGGGGAGATGTAAGAAAAATTACCAATTTGACCCTTAGTCCCAGTGTTATATTTGGTTATTTACTAAAATCTCCTTTTGGTGGAGAAGGGTGGATTGTTAGTGTAGATGATTTAGAAGATATAATTGGTGGGCATGTATGGTTGGGTTTTATTTGTGTATTTGGCGGAATTTGGCATATTTTAACCAAACCCTTCGCATGGGCTCGCCGTGCATTTGTATGGTCTGGAGAAGCTTACTTGTCTTATAGTTTAGCTGCTTTATCTGTCTTTGGTTTTATCGCTTGTTGTTTTGTATGGTTCAATAATACAGCTTATCCGAGTGAGTTTTATGGACCCACCGGGCCAGAAGCTTCTCAAGCTCAAGCATTTACTTTTCTAGTTAGAGACCAGCGTCTTGGAGCTAATGTGGGATCCGCTCAAGGACCCACAGGTTTAGGTAAATATCTAATGCGTTCCCCAACTGGGGAGGTTATCTTTGGAGGGGAAACTATGCGTTTTTGGGACCTTCGTGCTCCATGGTTAGAACCTCTAAGGGGCCCCAACGGTTTGGACTTGAGTAGGTTGAAAAAAGACATACAACCTTGGCAAGAACGACGCTCAGCAGAATATATGACCCACGCTCCTTTAGGCTCTTTAAATTCCGTGGGTGGCGTAGCTACCGAGATCAATGCAGTTAATTATGTCTCTCCTAGAAGTTGGTTATCAACTTCTCATTTTGTTCTAGGATTCTTCTTTTTTGTGGGCCATTTATGGCATGCAGGAAGAGCCCGAGCTGCTGCAGCAGGTTTTGAAAAGGGAATCGATCGTGATTTGGAACCTGTTCTTTACATGAACCCTCTTAACTAAGATTTTCTTATTTATACCTGTTCTACTTTTTTTCTGTTCTGGCTCGGTTATTCCATCTAGCCGAGCCATTCATTCCTTTTTATGAAAGAAAGATAAGGGACAGAAAAAAAAAATAAATAAAAATGAAAGAAACAAACGTATTCAATAAGCAAAAGGAGAGAGAGGGATTCGAACCCTCGATAGTTCCTAGAACTATACCGGTTTTCAAGACCGGAGCTATCAACCACTCAGCCATCTCTCCACAGCCTAATCCTTATTTTACTCCTACAAATAGAACATAGCCATATAAAAAATAAAAAGATTTATTAGCCTCTAGAAAGATATCAGATACAAGTTCCTTTTCGATATATCTCTGTATACTGTATACACGGATACAGGATCCGCTATACCCGCTTGTGAAATAAAGAGTAAATAATCTCTTCTCACCCCCATATCCAAATAAAAAAGCGGTTTAAGTAATAAATTTGAATTAAAGAGAAGAATCAATGGATTCATGATTAAACCCCTCCTACTTCTTGTATTTTTTTACAATTTTGGTTTAAGTGAGGGATCAAATATGTAGTCAACTTTATTTGATGGTAGCTTGGAGGATTAGAAATATGACTATTGCTTTCCAATTAGCTGTTTTTGCATTAATTGCGACTTCCTCAGTCTTAGTAATTAGTGTACCCCTTGTATTTGCTTCTCCTGATGGTTGGTCAAATAATAAAAATGTTGTATTTTCCGGTACATCATTATGGATTGGACTAGTCTTTCTCGTAGCTATTCTGAATTCTCTCATTTCTTAAATGAAATTTGGTTAATATTTATTAACCCCATAAAAAAGAAATAATAAAGGCCATTTCTTCTAAAAAATTAGAATAGTGAGACGTATTAAAACGCAATTTGCGTTCCGAATTGCTAGCTCTTCTCTTTCAGTATTATGAAATTCCATTCCCATTAGAATATTCATTGACAGATAATAAAAAAAGGAAAACTCTAATATAATAGAAAATGAAATGAAACGGTCGACCCAGACATAGAAGGTCGACCCAGGCGGATATACGCTATAAAATATATACCGTAGCGAGCGTAGTTCAATGGTAAAATATCTCCTTGCCAAGGAGAAGATACGGGTTCGATTCCCGCCGCTCGCCCGCTTAATTTATCAAAGTACTATGATAAAAAGTTTAGTCTAGTTAACTGTTTAACTACTTATATTAAATTAAGTATTAATTAGGTGTTAGTCTAGTGCCGTATCCCTTACTATCTTACCCTTCCTTTGCATCCCACTCAAAAAAAGAGGGCGCTCCAGAGGCAGAAATAGAACTCGCCAACAGAGCTCCAAAAATTGGGTATTAACTGAGACAAACAACGGGCAAACTTTTTTTAAAGGGAAGGGAGAGGTAGACTGTCCCTTTCGTTTCATTTTTATTTTCTGCAGGGTAGGGAGAGGCCTTGCGCCTTCTTTTTTTGAAGGCAAGTGACTTCGCAAACTGCTCAATTTTGCCCTCTAGGGCCGG
>NW_028260050.1:32500-47644 GCF_056163025.1 Triticum urartu | reverse complement strand
GGGGGGATTCGACCTCCTAGAGTTCAACTCCCGCTCTCAACCCATGAACAATATGAGTCCGAAGCTTCTTTCGTAACTCCCATAATTTCTTCGTAGTGGCTCCGTTCCATGCCTCATTTCATAGGGAAGCCCAAAGTGGCTCTATTTCATTCTATTTCACTTCCTAGCACTTCCTATCATTTAATATCCATCCCTTTGGTCTTATTGACATAAGAGATGTCATTTATAGTCTATCTCTTTCTATATATGGAAAGTCAAGAAATTCTCATCGAAACATCGAGAAATTGTGCATATAGAAAACTCTAAAGAAAGAAAAAAAGGAGACCCATGCCATGATTTTCAAATCTTTTCTATTTAGTAGTCTAAGTTTCTCGATGAGGATAATTAATTCGGTCGTTGTGGTCGGACTCTATTATGGATTTCTGACTACATTCTCCATAGGTCCCTCTTAGATCTTCTTTCTCCAATCTTGGATTAGGGAAGAAGGAGATATTCGCGACTACTGGCGATTTCATTATGGGGCAGCTCATGATCTTCATATCGATCTATTATCCACCTCTGTATCTATTCTTTCTTAGCTAAACAGGTGGAAGATCTATCCAATTTGGTTATATTATATCATGGACTCGAAAAACGGATCTGAATTTGACTGAAATGCACGATCTTCACAGGTATCACTTTTCACGATACCTAAAAGGTGGAATAGCGATTTTCGAACCATTTCCTATAAGAGAATGGTTTCCATTACTTTGAGAAATGGATTCTTATATCAAACTATAGCTATTGCATTAAAGAAGAAAAGAAACTAATAGAAGTCGAAGACGCGGAATGATAGTGAATAGAGAGAAAGATTCTTCTGATTTTCTTGTTTCTATCTACTAGACGCCGTAGAGAATTGAGAATTTTCATGTCTTTCAATTCTCGTACTCGTAATTGGAAAGTTATGGAAGGAGACCCATCATTTTGCAATGAAAACAACATATAAAACTCTGGACAATTTCGAAATCAGGCCAAGCGTCTTAATACATATGCAAAAAAATTCATTATTGGCCCACCATTGATTAGAAGATTTAGCTTGTATGAATCGC
This sequence comes from Triticum urartu, assembly GCF_056163025.1. Taxonomy (NCBI): domain Eukaryota; kingdom Viridiplantae; phylum Streptophyta; class Magnoliopsida; order Poales; family Poaceae; genus Triticum; species Triticum urartu. Next base: position 46,556 of record NW_028260050.1, on the reverse strand, counting down.
TATTGGTTTGATACGAATAATGACAATCGTTTCAGTATGTTAAGGATACAGATGTATCCACAATTCATTTAGAGTTACTTAATAGTCTATTTCTTATACCATATCTCTATCCCGTGAAATTCTCGAGCCAAAAGATGGATGCATATGCTGTGTTTCATTTTGCTAAATGATATCAATTAAATGGTGTATCAATTCCATAAATTGCATATAGCAATAAATAAATCAGCAAAATTCTTTCTAATATTTTAGATAGAAGAAACATTTCTTCTATCTAAAATATTAGAAAGAATGTACCCTTCTATCCAAATCCAATTTGCATCGATAAAATAAATCCAAATTCCAGTAGTAGATGAATAATTGCAAATTTGTGTGTGTACGAGATTAGAATAACTTCAAAATAACTGACATAATTTTGTATTTTTCCTGATCAGAAAAATACATGAAAAAGAAAGGAGGTAGAAAAATTTTTGGATTTATGGTTAAAGAAGAAAAAGAAGAAAACAGGGGTTCTGTTGAATTTCAAGTATTCAGTTTCACCAATAAGATACGGAGACTTGCTTCACATTTGGAATTACACAAAAAAGATTTTTCATCGGAAAGAGGTCTACGAAGACTTTTGGGAAAACGTCGACGTTTGCTGGCTTATTTGGCAAAGAAAAATAGAGTACGTTATAAGAAATTAATCGGTCAGTTGAATATTCGGGAGCAGTAATTTAATCGTTCAAATTTTTTTCTTGTTTTATTATTTTTTTAGTAGTCTTATAGTAGTCTTAGATTTTTCATTTTGATGAGCCTCGCTTTGAGGAATTCATGGAATAATCCATTTTCATGGAATAATGAATTAAGGAAGAAAGGATATGAGTCTACCGCTTACAAGAAAAGATCTCATGATAGTCAATATGGGCCCTCAACACCCATCAATGCATGGTGTTCTTCGACTGATCGTTACTCTCGATGGTGAGGATGTTATTGATTGTGAACCCATATTAGGGTATTTACACAGAGGAATGGAAAAAATCGCGGAAAACCGAACTATTATACAATACTTACCTTATGTAACAAGGTGGGATTATTTAGCTACTATGTTTACAGAAGCAATAACAGTAAATGCACCAGAATTCTTGGAGAATATTCAAATACCACAAAGAGCCAGCTATATTAGGGTAATTATGTTAGAATTAAGCCGGATAGCTTCTCACTTGCTATGGCTTGGACCTTTTATGGCGGATCTCGGCGCACAGACTCCTTTTTTCTATATTTTTAGAGAGAGAGAATTAATATATGATCTATTTGAAGCTGCTACAGGTATGCGAATGATGCACAATTACTTTCGCATCGGAGGAGTAGCCGCCGATCTACCTTATGGATGGATCGATAAATGTTTAGATTTCTGTGATTATTTTTTACGCGGAGTTGTTGAATATCAACAACTTATTACACAGAATCCAATTTTTTTAGAGCGAGTTGAAGGAGTAGGTTTTATTAGCGGAGAAGAAGCAGTAAATTGGGGCTTATCGGGACCGATGTTACGAGCTTCTGGAATACAATGGGATCTTCGTAAAGTAGATCCTTATGAGTCTTACAACCAATTTGATTGGAAAGTCCAATGGCAAAAAGAAGGGGATTCGTTAGCTCGCTATTTAGTACGAATTGGTGAAATGAGGGAATCCATCAAAATAATTCAACAAGCTGTAGAAAAAATTCCTGGAGGACCTTATGAAAATTTAGAAGTCCGACGCTTTAAGAAAGAAAATAATTCTGAATGGAATGATTTTGAGTATAAATTTCTTGGTAAAAAACCTTCGCCCAATTTTGAATTGTCAAGACAAGAGCTTTATGTAAGAGTAGAAGCCCCAAAAGGTGAATTAGGGATTTATCTAGTAGGAGATGATAGCCTTTTCCCCTGGAGATGGAAAATCCGTCCACCCGGGTTTATTAATTTGCAAATTCTTCCTCAGCTAGTTAAAAAAATGAAATTGGCTGATATCATGACGATATTAGGTAGTATAGATATCATTATGGGGGAAGTTGATCGTTGAAATGATAATAGATAGGGTAGAGGTAGAAACTATCAATTCTTTTTCGAAATTGGAATTATTAAAAGAAGTCTATGGACTGATATCGATTCTACCCATTTTGACCCTCCTTTTGGGAATAACAATAGAGGTACTCGTAATTGTGTGGTTAGAAAGAGAAATATCTGCGTCGATACAACAACGTATTGGTCCTGAATATGCTGGCCCCCTGGGCCTGCTTCAAGCTATAGCAGATGGGACTAAGCTACTTTTTAAAGAAGATATTCTGCCATCCCGAGGAGATATTTCTTTATTTAGCATTGGACCCTCTATAGCAGTCATATCAGTTTTATTAAGTTTTTTAGTTATCCCTTTGGGATATCATTTTGTTTTAGCCGATCTTAGTATTGGTGTTTTTTTATGGATTGCCATTTCAAGTATAGCTCCTATTGGTCTTCTTATGGCAGGATATAGCTCAAATAATAAATATTCTTTTTCAGGCGGTCTACGAGCTGCTGCTCAATCCATTAGTTATGAAATACCATTAACTTTTTGTGTGCTAGCAATATCTCTACGTGTGATTCGTTAAAATAGATCTTTTTCCTATAAAATCCATTAACTATTTATATTCCTTTTCTTATTTAGTATTTGGGTTGGTAAGTTAAACTAGATAGCTATATGAGTGAAACAAAACAGCTTATAAATTTGTAGTAAAAAGAAAAAATCTCATTTCCTACGTACAAGAAAAAAGTGGAAGTAAACATAAGCAGTGTAAACTCTTTATCCCAAGGTTGATATTTTTTAATTAGTCATCATATCTTGAAGCGGCCAAGAATAAAGGATTCACGATATGGAATTCCATTACTAGAATACTCCTAGTTATTACTATAACTTAATAATCCATAAGAAGAATCCACCAAAAGTTAGTGAAGGGTTAGGAACACTAAAGTACATAATGGATTAGTAATGGAAAATCTAAAACATTAGAGATTTTTGCCCATAAAAGGAATCATAATAAGGACTTGCAATTTGTAGAAATTATCAAGTAGTACTTTCTTCGGATTCCGATCCAGAGTATGTTCCCATTCACTTGTTAAGGAAATGGCTATCAAGAACGAATTAACCCTTTATCCATTTTTTCTTTTTAAATACCCCCTCCCTGGGGAAAGAAGAATAGTAAAAAAGATATGGAGTGCACTAGAAAAAATTTTCATTATTTCCTTCCTCTATCCATATTCATGCAGAATTGCTCATGAACTAATACCCAACTCTTTCCATTTATTAATTGAATTCCTATAACAAGTAACAAGTGTTTTATTCCAAGATTAAGTTATTACTGAACAAAGAAAAATTTTCATTATATTATAAAGGATGAGATCAATTCGGAAGCGCTTTTTCTTATTCTAGCAGACGGAATTCCTTTGGTCTAATTTAGGACTTTCAAATCTATTTTATTTTATCTAATTCTATCTACGCCCCCGGGGCTAGGAACAAAACAGTCCTTTCCTTTTTCTGATCATAGAGAAGCCGTATGAAGCTAAGGTTTCATGTACGGTTTTGAAATAGCGGTGGGAACTGTGATGTTATCACCGACTATGATTATCTAACAGTTCAAGTACAGTTGATATAGTTGAAGCACAGTCAAAATACGGTTTTTTTGGATGGAATATTTGGCGTCAGCCTATAGGTTTTCTGGTTTTTTTAATTTCTTCTTTGGCAGAATGTGAAAGATTACCCTTTGATTTACCAGAAGCGGAGGAAGAATTAGTAGCAGGTTACCAAACTGAATATTCCGGTATCAAATATGGTTTATTTTATCTTGTTTCTTACCTAAATTTATTAGTTTCTTCTTTATTTGTAACAGTTCTCTACTTGGGCGGGTGGAATTTATCTATTCCCTATATATCCTTTTTTGATTTTTTCCAAATGAATAAAGCAGTTGGAATTTTGGAAATGACAATGGGTATATTTATTACATTAACTAAAGCTTATTTATTTCTCTTCATTTCTATCACAATAAGATGGACTTTACCGAGGATGAGAATGGATCAGTTATTAAATCTTGGATGGAAATTTCTTTTACCTATTTCCCTGGGCAATCTCTTATTAACAACCTCTTCTCAACTTGTTTCACTATAAATAAGATAATACAATAATAGTAAGAATATTTTCAACACAAAAGCTCTCTCAAACAAGAGAAAGAAACATATCTTTTTCATAGATATTTAGAATGAATATGTTCCCTATGGTAACTGGGTTCATGAGTTATGGTCAACAAACAATACGTGCTACAAGGTACATAGGTCAAAGTTTCATAACTACCTTATCCCACACAAATCGTTTACCTATAACGATTCACTACCCTTATGAAAAATCAATTACACCAGAGCGTTTCCGAGGGCGAATCCACTTTGAATTTGATAAATGTATTGCTTGTGAAGTATGTGTTCGCGTATGTCCGATAGATTTACCCGTTGTGGATTGGAGATTTGAAAAGGATATTAAAAGAAAACAATTGCTTAATTATAGTATTGATTTCGGAGTTTGTATATTTTGTGGCAATTGTGTTGAGTACTGTCCAACAAGCTGTTTATCAATGACTGAAGAATATGAACTTTCTACCTATGATCGTCATGAATTGAATTACAATCAAATTGCTTTAAGTCGGTTACCAATCTCCATAATGGGAGATTACACAATTCAAACAATTAGGAATTCGTCTGAAAGTAAAATAAACAAAGAAAAATCTTCGAATTCAAGAACGATTACTGATTACTAAACTTTGATTTTGTCTTTCTGTTATAAAAATCTAATAATTCTTTATTAAACTTTAAAATTAAACTATAAAGAAAAACGAAAAACTACTGCTTATTGGAAATTATTTCTTATTTTAAATCAGACTAGATTTTCGTGATATAATATAATTTATAACTATAAGTTTATACACAAAAAAATACCCTAATCCTTTTTTCCTTCCTTGAATCCTTTAGTTTTAGTCAGTTCATGAAAAATTTTATACTATTAATTTCTTTTTATCCATAATGGATTTACCTGGACCAATACATGAGATTCTTATGCTATTTGGGGGATTTGTTCTTCTACTAGGGGGTCTAGGAGTAGTATTACTTACCAACCCCATTTATTCTGCCTTTTCGCTGGGATTAGTTCTTGTTTGTATATCCTTATTCTATTTTTTATTAAATTCCTACTTTGTAGCTGTCGCACAACTTCTTATTTATGTGGGAGCCATAAATGTCTTGATCATATTCGCTGTAATGTTCGTAAATGGCTCAGAATGGTCTAAAGATAAGAATTATTGGACTATTGGAGATGGGTTCACTTCACTCGTTTGTATAACTATTGTTTTTTCACTAATGACTACTATCCCAGATACGTCGTGGTATGGAATTCTTTGGACTACAAGATCAAACCAAATAGTAGAACAGGGTCTCATAAATAATGTTCAACAAATTGGAATTCATTTAGCAACCGATTTTTATCTTCCGTTTGAACTCATTTCCATAATTCTTCTAGTTTCTTTAATAGGTGCAATTACTATGGCTCGGCAATAAGAAAACTTAGAAAAAGTACAAATTATAAGAATTGCAAATCTAAAATAAATAACTAAAGAATCACAATTTTGATTTAGTAAAATCCATCTACTGCCAACAAATACCTCCTTTTTTTTTTTTTTTTTTTTCTTTTGTTGTGTAATTGTTCTATTGTAATTAATTGAATCGGTTCAATTCTTGCCCTCATATTGAAATGAATCGAGATTGATAAGGAGTTAGTTAATGATGTTTGAGCATGTACTTTTTTTGAGTGTCTATTTATTTTCGATTGGTATCTATGGATTGATCACAAGCCGAAACATGGTTAGAGCTCTAATATGTCTTGAACTTATACTGAATTCAATTAATCTAAATCTCGTAACATTTTCTGATCTATTTGATAGTCGCCAATTAAAAGGAGATATTTTCGCAATTTTTGTTATAGCCCTTGCAGCTGCTGAAGCCGCTATTGGACTATCCATTCTTTCTTCCATCCATCGTAATAGGAAATCCACTCGTATCAATCAATCTAATTTATTGAATAATTAGACTTTTGAATAATTAGACATAGAATCCTCTAAACAAAGGCGCACATATTAAAATAAATAGAAATCAATACTATTTTCTTAGTATTATTTGAGAATATCCATTTTTTTTAGTAGATTATTGCATAGTATTCTTTTTCACTTAAATGAATTTTTGTATTTGTAATTCATTGATATTGCAATTTGAATATTGCAATAATTTATATTGAAAAGACGATAGCCAATTTATTGGCTAATTCGAATTCGTCTGTACAATTCGTAAAATTCTTTCTTATTTCTTATTTATTGTTGAAATCCAAAATTAAAGTCTCTTGGCTCTCTTCACGCTTTCTCACAAACAGATTAAAAAATAGATTTTTTTTTTTGAAGTTTGGATAAACCATTGCTTCGTCTGGTGTCTACAATACATATGACTCATTATAGTACTAATTTCATTTTTACCAGATCGAAAAATTTTATGTTGAAAAGAAAAATTTATAGATCCAATGTCACATTCCGTAAAAATTTACGATACATGTATAGGATGCACTCAATGTGTACGAGCTTGTCCAACAGATGTATTAGAAATGATACCCTGGGATGGATGTAAAGCCAAGCAAATTGCTTCCGCGCCGAGAACCGAAGATTGTGTGGGTTGTAAGAGATGTGAATCTGCCTGCCCGACAGATTTTTTAAGTGTCCGCGTTTATTTAGGGCCTGAAACAACACGTAGCATGGCTCTATCTTATTGATACGTTACAAAAAACTTCACTCGAATCGTCTGATTCCTCTTTACCGAAGAAGCCTGTGCTCGAAATAATCGAGCACGGGCTTTTCTGGTCAAAACGTATCTTGTCTTTATCACTTTATCATGAGTTATTTTCCTTGGTTAACAATACTTGTTGTTTTGCCGATATTTGCAGGTTCATTAATTTTCTTTTTACCTCATAAGGGAAACAAAGTCGTTAGGTGGTATACTATATCTATTTGTTTATTAGAATTCCTTCTAATGACTTATGCGTTCTGTTATCATTTCCAACTGGAGGATCCCTTAATCCAATTAAAGGAGGATTATAAATGGATAGATGTCTTCGATTTCCACTGGAGATTGGGAATCGATGGACTTTCATTAGGATCTATTTTATTGACAGGATTTATCACTACTTTAGCTACTTTAGCAGCTTGGCCAATTACACGGAATTCGCGATTATTCTATTTCCTGATGCTCGCAATGTATAGTGGTCAAATAGGATTATTTTCTTCGCGAGACCTTTTACTTTTTTTTATCATGTGGGAGTTAGAATTAATTCCTGTTTACTTACTTTTATCCATGTGGGGGGGGAAGAGGCGTCTATATTCAGCTACAAAGTTTATTTTGTATACTGCAGGCGGTTCCATTTTTTTCTTAATCGGAGTTCTGGGTATGGGCTTATATGGTTCCAACGAACCAGGATTAGATTTGGAAAGATTAATTAATCAATCATACCCTGCAACCTTGGAAATACTTTTATATTTTGGCTTCCTTATTGCTTATGCTGTCAAATTGCCGATTATACCCCTACATACGTGGTTACCAGATACCCATGGGGAAGCACATTATAGTACATGTATGCTTTTAGCGGGAATATTATTAAAGATGGGAGCATATGGATTGATTCGGATCAACATGGAATTGTTACCTCATGCTCATTATCTATTTTCGCCCTGGTTAGTAATAATAGGAGCGATCCAAATAATCTATGCAGCTTCAACTTCTCTTGGTCAACGAAATTTCAAAAAAAGAATAGCTTATTCCTCTGTATCTCACATGGGTTTCATAATTATAGGAATTGGTTCCATAACCAACATTGGACTCAATGGAGCTATTTTACAAATATTATCCCATGGATTTATTGGTGCTACACTTTTTTTCTTGGCAGGAACCGCTTCTGATAGAATGCGTCTTGTTTATCTCGAAGAACTGGGGGGAATATCTATCCCAATGCCTAAAATTTTTACCATGTTTAGTAGCTTTTCAATGGCTTCTCTTGCCTTACCAGGAATGAGTGGTTTTGTCGCAGAATTAGTAGTATTTTTTGGACTAATTACTAGTCCAAAATTTCTGTTAATGCCAAAAACACTAATTACTTTTGTAATGGCAATTGGAATGATATTAACTCCTATTTATTTATTATCTATGTTACGCCAGATGTTCTATGGATACAAGCTATTTAATGTTCCAAACGCAAATTTTGTGGATTCTGGACCACGAGAACTCTTTATTTTAATCTGTATCTTTTTACCAGTAATAGGAATTGGTATTTATCCAGATTTTGTTCTCTCCCTATCCGTTGACAGGGTAGAGGCTCTCTTATCCAATTATTATCCTAAATAGGTTTGCTTTTTTTTACTCGTCTGCTCTATTAATGCAGAAATAAGTAAAAAAGTATATAATGCAGAAATAAGTAAAAAAGTATAATTAGATCTATCTCGAATTTTTGAGAACCCTTTGATAAGGCGTTCAAGGGGTTCTCAAATAAAACATAAAAGTAAAAACCTTCATTTCATGAAGGTTTTATTTTATGTAATCATTTAGGTGTTAATGTAAACGAACCATAACTATGTAAGCCTATTCCTAATAGATTTATACCAAAATAACAAATCCAAATTATAAGAAATCCTATCAAAGCTATAAGTGCAGAATTCGTACCCTTCCAATTTGGATTTGTTCTACTATGTAAATAAATTGCGAATATGGTCCAAGTAATAAATGCCCAAGTTTCCTTAGGATCCCAATTCCAATAGGATCCCCAGGCCTCATTAGCCCATACTGCTCCACAAAGAATACCTACGGTTAAAAGGGTAAATCCTAGGCTAATGACACGATAACTCCAAGAATCCAAACGCTCCGTTAATTGATATTTGTAATAATTTGGAAATGAAGGGACAGAGGTTCTTTTTAAAGCACTTCTTTTTGCATAAAAATATTTAATATCACTAAAGAAAAATGTTTTATTTAAAACATTTTTTTTCTTTTTAGAAAAGAAATGGAAATTATTTCGAAATCTAATGATTAGAATAGCGGCAGATAATAAGGATCCGCACAAAAGAGTTGCATAGCTTAATAACATCATACTGACATGCATCATTAACCACTGAGATTGTAGAGCAGGTACTAGTATCGTGGATTGATGCATTTCAGTTAAAAGACCCGATGTGGCAAAGCCTTGCGTTAAAATAGTACTTGGCGTAGTTATTGTGCTTAAATCATTTTTAGAGTTCTGTATTTTAGGAATGGTATGAAGAATATACAGGGCCCATGAAAGGAAGATCAATGACTCATATAAATTACTTAATGGAAAATGTCCCGAGGAAGCCCAACGAGAAACTAAGAATCCTGTTATAGAGAAAAAAGTAACTATCATTCCTTTTTCTGACGAATCGCGTAATCCTCCAAGTTCACGAACTAATAAGGTTATAAAATGAATCGTAATCACAATTGAAATCGTTGAGAAAGAGATATGAGTTAGTATATGTTCTAAAGTTGCAAATAGCATAAGGGGAAGGTCCCATTACAAAATTGTAAATTTCGAATTGATTTCTAATCTATTGTATTCTTTTTCAAGAATGCCGCCACTCGGATTCGAACCGAGATGCTTGAGCACTGCTTCCTAAGAGCAGCGTGTCTACCAATTTCACCATGGCGGCTAACTTCAAATAATAGGTAACTTAAAAGAATAATAGCTATTATCTTGGGAATCGTCGATATTGGGAAAGTCCATAAAATTTAGGAACATTAGAGTTTTCATTAAAATAGACTTCGTTTGGTAGTATCGTTTCCATTTTTTTTTTTTACAATAAACTCTTGCTTTGCCCAATAGAAACACAAACACTGCTTGAAAGAGTTGGAACTTCTTTTTTCTAACTTGCAATTATAGAACTAATTTTTTCTAATTAATTTCCCCTTTACATTTTGAAAATTCTTTCAATACAATGAAAAAAATCCAAAAGGGTTTCTATTTAATGATGAAATTAAAATAAAATGGATAAATAGAAAAGGCTTTTTGGATTTTTTAAAAATTTCTAGAATGAAAGTCTTTATGCTCTTATTAATAAGATTTACTAACCTTATGATTTTGGAGAAGATAGGTGGAAGTTGTAAGTCCTATTGTAAGAATACTCCACTTTTCATAATTTTCCTAATAGAATATGAGGATTCTATTAGGAAAATTATGAAAAGTTCATTGATAGGAAAAGAATACTTAGCACACAGTATACCAAACAAAACTTTTTTTTTCTTGTATATATAAGATAAGAGGGGTTTTTTGTTCTAAGAATATTGTACCGAGTAATTCGACACATAAAAGTACATTCAAAGAAGAATCCAAATTATTAAATAATTGGAATTCTTTTTTGATAAGTCAATTCATATTATTCCAAAATCTTATTATTTGTTTGTTGCCCAGAAAAACCCTTTGGTTTTGGATGCTCATTACCGCTCGAAAATGATCTTGATTTTACTAAAGAATAAGATTGTACTATGGAAAAATAAGTCTTTTTCTTCCAAATATTTTTACGAATACGCTTTTTTGACATTGAAGTACGTTTTTTTGGAACTGCCATTCAAAAAGGAAATTACTTTTTTCTAGTTGTATGTGAAAGACATCTATTGCTGCAAATCAATCCTTCTTTCTTCTTTTTATTAGTATTTATACTTAGATACTGAAAGATACTTAAATTTTGAATTATTTTTTACTTCATTTTGTCTAATGCGGATAAGACAACAAGAATTTTTTAACATTTTTTCTTTATATATTTTATACTTTTTTTTTAATAATATAGAATATATAGAAGGGTTTCTCATTTAAATCTATTTATATCTATTTATATATCAAGTATACTCCATATATAGATATATGGTATGGAAGCCTATCCCCCATATAAGATAAGACGGGGGGATAAAAAGAAGGGAAAATGAAAATAGTTAATTAAGTTCAGAATGGTATTCCATAAAGGAAAGGAATTCCAATCAAAACAAAAAATACTGAGTCTCTTAAACAAGACATTCTAAAACTTAGGTAATTTATAGTCATTAGAATTTTAGTTCTATATGAAGTAAGGACTATTCGATAATTTCTTATAAACATAGGTTTTCATTGGAATTCACTCAATCAGTTAATTATGGAACAAGAGAGCTGTTTCATCTTTGTTTTAAAGAAATATAAAAATGAATTATGAATAGAAAGTAAAATGATTCCACTTTTTTTTTTTTATTTTTATAAATATCTTTATTTAGTTAATAAAATAACTTCGTTACCTAGTTATTTTATTAACTTTTTTAATTTAACCAACTAAACCCATTCTTAATTTTTAATTATTTCAATGAGATAAATTTTGGAAAAATTAAGAATTTCAGTATTTTTTCTTATTCTTTTTATTTATTCTTTCAGAAAGAGATAAGAATTGGTTTGGTGAATCGGAAACAATTTTATAGAAAAATTGAAGTAAAAATTGAAGTAAAAATTGCAATTTCTTTTCTTATGGAACATACATATCAATATGCATGGGTAATCCCTCTTCTCCCACTTCCAGTTATTATGTCAATGGGATTTGGCCTTATTCTTATTCCGACAGCAACAAAAAATCTTCGTCGCATATGGGCTTTTCCTAGTGTTTTACTCTTAAGTATAGCTATGGTATTCTCAGTTCAACTGTCTATTCAACAAATAAATGGAAGTTCGATCTATCAATATCTATGGTCTTGGACCGTCAATAATGATTTTTCTTTAGAATTTGGATACTTGATTGACCCACTTACTTCTATTATGTTAATACTAATTACTACTGTAGGAATCCTGGTTCTTATTTATAGTGATGGTTATATGTCTCACGATGAAGGATATTTGAGATTTTTTGTTTATATAAGTTTTTTCAATACTTCCATGTTGGGATTGGTTACTAGCTCCAATTTGATACAAATTTATTTTTTTTGGGAACTCGTGGGAATGTGTTCTTATTTATTGATAGGCTTTTGGTTTACACGACCAATCGCAGCGAGTGCTTGTCAAAAAGCTTTTGTAACTAATCGTGTAGGGGATTTTGGTCTATTATTAGGAATTTTAGGTTTTTTTTGGATAACAGGTAGTTTAGAGTTTAGGGATTTGTTCAAAATAGCTAATAACTGGATTCCTAATAATGGAATTAACTCTTTACTTACTACTTTGTGTGCTTTTTTATTATTCCTTGGTGCAGTTGCGAAATCCGCACAATTCCCTCTTCACGTATGGTTACCCGATGCTATGGAAGGGCCCACTCCTATTTCGGCTCTTATACACGCAGCAACTATGGTTGCTGCGGGAATTTTTCTTCTAGCTCGACTTCTTCCTCTTTTCATATCTTTACCTTTGATAATGAGTTTTATTTCTTTAGTAGGTACAATAACACTATTCTTAGGAGCTACTTTAGCTCTTGCTCAGAGAGATATTAAAAGAAGCTTAGCCTATTCTACAATGTCTCAATTGGGTTATATGATGTTAGCTCTAGGTATAGGTTCTTATCAAGCTGCTTTATTCCATTTGATCACTCATGCTTATTCAAAAGCTTTATTGTTCTTGGGATCCGGATCCGTTATTCATTCAATGGAACCTCTTGTTGGATATTCACCAGATAAAAGTCAAAATATGGTTCTTATGGGCGGTTTAAGAAAATACATTCCAATCACAAGAACTACTTTTTTATGGGGTACACTTTCTCTTTGTGGTATTCCACCTCTTGCTTGCTTCTGGTCCAAAGATGAAATCCTTAGTAATAGTTGGTTGTATTCGCCCTTTTTTGGAATAATAGCCTCCTTTACTGCAGGATTAACTGCCTTTTATATGTTTCGGATATATTTACTTACATTTGATGGGTATTTGCGTGTTCATTTTCAAAATTACAGTAGCACTAAAGAGAGTTCCTTGTATTCAATATCCTTATGGGGAAAAAGGATACCCAAAGGAGTGAATAGGGATTTCGTTTTATCAACAACGAAGAGTGGAGTTTCTTTTTTTTCACAAAATATACCAAAAATTCAAGGTAATACAAGAAATAGGATAGGATCCTTTACTACGTCTTTTGGGGCTAAAAAAACTTTTGCCTATCCGCATGAAACGGGAAATACTATGTTATTTCCTCTTCTTATATTACTACTTTTCACTTTGTTCATTGGATTCATAGGAATCTCTTTTGATAATGGAGGAATTGGTAATGGAATAGCAGAGTTAACCATATTATCAAAGTGGTTAACTCCCTCAATAAACTTTACCCAGGAAAGTTCTAATTCTTTTGTAAATTCATATGAATTTATTACTAATGCAATTTCTTCTGTAAGTCTAGCTATCTTTGGTTTATTCATAGCATATATCTTCTATGGATCCGCTTATTCTTTTTTTCAGAATTTGGATTTAATAAACTCTTTTTACAAAGGAAATCCTAAAAAAGAATTTTTAGATCAAGTAAAAAAAAATATATACAGTTGGTCATATAATCGTGGTTATATAGATATTTTCTATACTAGGGTCTTTACCCTCGGTATAAGAGGGTTAACCGAACTCACGGAGTTTTTTGATAAGGGTGTTATTGATGGAATTACCAATGGAGTGGGTCTTGCTAGTTTTTGTATAGGAGAGGAAATTAAATATGTAGGGGGAGGTCGAATCTCGTCTTATTTATTCTTTTTTTTATGTTATGTATCTGTGTTTTTATTCTTTTTTCTTTCTTAAGTTAAGGAATTTACAACAAGTCTCTTGCAAAAATAACTATCCTATCCCCTTTCTACAATCTCTCTATATCCTTGTTACATAAGGTAAGTATTGTATAATAGTTCGGTTTTCCGCGATTTTTTCCATTCCTCTGTGTAAATACCCTAATATGGGTTCACAATCAATAACATCCTCACCATCGAGAGTAACGATCAGTCGAAGAACACCATGCATTGATGGGTGTTGAG
>NW_028260050.1:0-15000 GCF_056163025.1 Triticum urartu | reverse complement strand
GATTCCTTAGTTCGGACCGACGAAGTAATGTCACTCGACTATTATCAACCTGACTGCAATCTTTTTCTGTCGGTAAGGATTGCACCAGAGCACCTTCTACTTCTAATAGGCCATGAACTATAGATAGAGAAGAATCATTCTGAGCGAGTACATAAGAAGCGATCCACTTTTTTTCATCGGTTCCAGGGGAAGACCAAAGATCTTGCGCGGCAGGTCCGCCAGAAAAACTCAAAAGAGAAAGAAGTCTCGTTAATCTCTTCATGCTCGTTCCAAGTTCGAAGTACCTTTTGGCCAAAGAAAAACCCGCTTCCTGACACGATTGCCTCTTTATCTTTATATAGATAGATTCTATGGGGTTATTACTTAGTAAGTCTATTTTGTACAAGAGCCCCTCCTATCTGATAGAAAAGGGTCCCATGATCCCGAGCCGATCTTACCTTGGCTCGCAAACCCCAAGTTTGTCTATGAAGAGCTAATCTAATTGTATTTTTTTCTAGAATGGATTTCTTATGTGGAATACTAATGGATAGGGCTTCGTTGCTAAGTGCTACAAGATCTAGTGCACTGGAACTCGTGGTTATGGACCCGAATCCTTTAGTATGGAACATTGTCTTTTCCAAGTAAAAACCCCTAGTATATGAAAGAATGAAAAGGTGCTTTCGTTCTTGTGGAATAAGAAGCCCTCGTACCTTAATGAAAGGAAAATCGTAATTTTTCGTTAGGTATTTGACCAAATAGGATCGTCCAGTTCCTACAGAACCTATCACTAAAATACCCGATAGGGCTAAGCGGAACGAAAAGGGTTTTCCATGAGATGGTAAATGAAAACGATTAGTCCCACACGAGGTTTGGGAATAAGTGATTGTCTGATAATGAGCAAGGAATATACGTCTTTCTGCTAAAGAGGATCTATTAAACTCATAATTCATTAGATCCTTGTTATCAATGCCAACTAGGTATCATAAGTAAATGGATCCCGGTTGTTCAATCCTTTGATAACCAAGGTCATTCTTTGCTAAAGAGAAATGATCACTATGAGTCAGACTCAATAGAATTGGATCCATTCCAAATAGCGAGAATTAGGATTCTTGATCCCTCTCAATCTCTCTTTCAATTCGAGGATCCAGAGAGGTGTTTTCATAGTCATCTCCGAATATTTGCCATCTCGGAATATTTTCGATTTCATTTTTCTATGATATGTCTTTCTATATGAAAATTGGTTATTTACGATGTACGATGATCCCTGTTAAGCATCCATGGCTGAATGGTTAAAGCGCCCAACTCATAATTGGTAAATTTGCGGGTTCAATTCCTGCTGGATGCACACGAACGGGAACATTCCATAAGTCTATTGGAACTGGCTCTCTATCCATGGAATCTCATCCATCATCCATACATAACGAATTGGTATGGTATATTCATACCATAACATAAGAACAATAAGAACTCGAATTCTTATCGATACTGGAACTCAGAGCATAGGAGGGAAAGTCGATTTATGGATGGAATCAAATACGCAGTATTTACAGAAAAAAGTCTTCGTTTATTGGGAAAGAATCAATATACTTTTAATGTCGAATCGGGATTCACTAAGACAGAAATAAAGCATTGGGTCGAACTCTTCTTTGGTGTTAAGGTGGTAGCTGTGAATAGCCATCGACTACCTGGAAAAGGTAGAAGAATAGGACCTATTCTGGGCCATACAATGCATTACAGACGTATGATCATTACCCTTCAACCGGGTTATTCTATTCCACTTCTAGATAGAGAAAAAAACTAAAGGAGAATACTTAATAATACGGCGAAACATTTATACAAAACACCTATCCCGAGCACACGCAAGGGAACCGTAGACAGGCAAGTGAAATCCAATCCACGAAATAATTTGATCCATGGACGGCACCGTTGTGGTAAAGGTCGTAATTCCAGAGGAATCATTACCGCAAGGCATAGAGGGGGAGGTCATAAGCGCCTATACCGTAAAATAGATTTTCGACGGAATCAAAAAGACATATCTGGTAGAATCGTAACCATAGAATACGACCCTAATCGAAATGCATACATTTGTCTCATACACTATGGGGATGGTGAGAAGAGATATATTTTACATCCCAGAGGGGCTATAATTGGAGATACTATTGTTTCTGGTACAAAAGTTCCTATATCAATGGGAAATGCCCTACCTTTGAGTGCGGTTTGAACTATTGATTTACGTAATTGGAAGTAACCAATTAGGTTTACGACGAAACCTAGAAATCGATCACTGATCCAATTTGACTACCTCTACGGGATAGACCTCAACAGAAAACTGTTGAGTAACGGCAGCAAGTGATTGAGTTCAGTAGTTCCTCATAGAAAATTATTGGCTCTAGAGATATGGTAATATGGAAATATGGAGAAGACAAAATTGTTTGAAGCACGCACAGAACCGGAAGCGCCCCTTGTTTCAAAGAGAGGAGGACGGGTTATTCACATTTAATTTGATGGTCAGAGGCAAATTGAAAGCTAAGCAGTGGTAATTAAGACCCCCGGGGGAAAATAGGGATGTCTCCTACGTTACCCATAATATGTGGAAGTATCGACGTAATTTCATAGAGTCATTCGATCTGAATGCTACATGAAGAACATAAGCCAGATGACGGAACGCAGAGACCTAGGATGTAGAAGATCATAACATGAGCGATTCGGCAGATTTGGATTCCTTTCCTATATATCCACTCATGTGGTACTTCATCATATGATTCATATAAGATCCATCTGTCTAGAGATCGTCATATACATCTAGAAAGCCGTATGCTTTGGAAGAAGCTTGTACAGTTTGGGAAGGGGTTTTTTGAGAGAAAAGAAGAATCTACTTCAACCGATATGCCCTTAGGCACGGCCATGCATAACATAGAAATCACACGTGGAAGGGGTGGGCAATTAGCTAGAGCAGCAGGTGCTGTAGCGAAACTCATTGCAAAAGAGGGTAAATCGGCCACTTTAAGATTACCATCTGGGGAGGTCCGTTTAGTATCCCAAAACTGCTTAGCAACAGTCGGACAAGTGGGTAATGTTGGGGTGAACCAAAAAAGTTTGGGTAGAGCCGGATCTAAGTGTTGGCTAGGTAAACGCCCCGTAGTAAGAGGGGTAGTTATGAACCCTGTGGACCACCCCCATGGGGGCGGTGAAGGGAAAGCTCCCATTGGTAGAAAAAAACCCACAACCCCTTGGGGTTATCCTGCGCTTGGAAGAAGAACTAGGAAAAGGAAAAAATATAGCGATAGTTTTATTCTTCGTCGCCGTAAGTAAATACGTAACTAGGAATATGGAAAATTGCATTTTTGGAATTTGCAATAATGCGATGGGCGAACGACGGGAATTGAACCCGCGCATGGTGGATTCACAATCCACTGCCTTGATCCACTTGGCTACATCCGCCCCTTATCCAGCTAAAGGATTTTTTTCTTTTTTCCATTGATCATTATTCTATTTATTCTGACCTCCGTACTTCGATCGAGATATTGGACATAGAATGCCACTCTTTAAAAAGGAAAAAAGGAGTAATCAGCTGTGACACGAAAAAAAACGAATCCTTTTGTAGCTCATCATTTATTGGCAAAGATAGAAAAGGTCAATATGAAGGAGGAGAAAGAAACAATAGTAACGTGGTCCCGGGCATCTAGCATTCTACCCACAATGGTTGGCCATACAATCGCGATTCATAATGGAAAGGAACATATACCTATTTACATAACAAATCCTATGGTAGGTCGCAAATTGGGGGAATTCGTGCCTACTCGGCATTTCACGAGTTATGAAAATGCAAGAAAGGATACTAAATCTCGTCGTTAACTGAATTCTGAATAGAAAGATTAAGAAGAAAAAAAGATTCAAAATAAAGTAAAGGTAGGCGGGGAATAACCTTATTTATGACAAGTTTCAAACTAGTAAAGTATATCCCTAGGATAAAGAAGAAGAAAAGTGGGCTAAGGAAACTCGCAAGGAAAGTTCCAACCGATCGTCTACTTAAGTTCGAGAGAGTTTTCAAAGCACAAAAACGTATCCCTATGTCTGTTTTCAAAGCACAAAGAGTTCTTGACGAGATTCGCTGGCGTTACTACGAGGAAACTGTTATGATACTGAACCTCATGCCCTATCGAGCATCTTATCCCATCTTAAAGTTGGTTTATTCGGCAGCCGCAAATGCTACTCATTATAGGGATTTCGACAAAGCGAATTTATTTATTACTAAAGCCGAAGTCAGTAGGAGTACTATTATGAAGAAATTCAGACCTCGAGCTCGAGGACGTAGTTTCCCCATAAAAAAAAGCATGTGTCATATAACAATTGTACTAAATATAGTAAAGAAATCTAAATAACCTTTAGATCCATCTAAGATTTCGATTCCCAGTAAAAAAAATATAGAATAGAAAAATATGGGACAAAAAATAAATCCACTCGGTTTCAGACTTGGTACAACCCAAAAACACCATTCCTTTTGGTTCGCACAACCAAAAAATTATTCTGAAGGTCTACAGGAAGATAAAAAAATAAGGGATTGTATCAAGAACTATATACAAAAGAATAGGAAAAAGGGCTCGAATAGAAAAATAGAATCAGACTCAAGTTCCGAAGTAATTACACATAATAGAAAAATGGACTCAGGTTCAAGTTCCGAAGTAATTACACATATAGAAATCCAAAAAGAAATCGATACGATCCACGTCATAATCCATATTGGATTCCCAAATTTATTAAAGAAAAAAGGAGCAATCGAAGAATTAGAGAAAGATCTACAAAAGGAAATTAACTCTGTAAACCAGAGATTTAATATTTCTATCGAAAAAGTTAAAGAACCTTATAGACAGCCTAACATTCTTGCAGAATATATAGCTTTCCAATTAAAAAATAGAGTTTCATTCCGAAAGGCAATGAAAAAAGCCATTGAATTAACTAAAAAAGCAGATATAAGGGGAGTAAAAGTAAAAATTGCGGGTCGTCTCGGAGGAAAAGAAATTGCACGCGCCGAATCTATTAAAAAGGGTAGACTTCCCCTCCAAACAATTCGCGCTAAAATTGATTATTGCTGCTATCCAATTCGGACTATCTATGGAGTATTAGGTGTAAAAATTTGGATATTCGTAGACGAAGAATAAGTAATCTTGTCTTCGGATTCTGTCCATTGATAGAATAAAAAATGACAAGAGACTTTTTTCCTGAAATCCCTGCAAAAGAAGAAATTATACCTCTTTCTATAAGATTTAATGAAAATTGATAAATCATTTAATATAATTGCTATGCTTAGTGTGTGACTCGTTATTTTTTTCTTTTTTTTAAGAAAAAAACTTAGTAATTATAGAAAATTAACTAATAACCAACCTATTGCTTCGTATTGTCGAGATCCTAACTAAGAAACAGTCACTATATGAATAAATACCTCTATCATAACATAAATGAGTAGATGTGTCATATAGTTGTAGCAACTGCAATTTTTTCTCTAAAAAAGAAAAGGGATTCTAGGTTGTGAAGCAAAACTAAAGGGATGTGGATAAAGGGAGGGATGATAGAAAGAAGGAAGAGGAAATAAATAAGATATAGGATTCCACTATGTATGGTCTATGAATTACATCATAAAAGGCAATGTGATAAAGCATCAATATAATAAAAATAATAGAGAATTAAAAATTGTAACTTGAAACAAGAACTACAAATTTAAAGCAATAATAAAGAGCCGCCCGGGTTAATAAAACTGAGAAAATTAACTCGGAAAGAAATTTTTTGGAAGCTCCGTTGCGGGATTCAGACCTAACCATTCAAGGAGAAGCAGTGGGAACGACAGAACCTATGATTCCATAGGATTTTATTGAAAAGAATCCTAACACTTCATTGGGTGGGATGGCGGAACAAACCAAAAAAATTGTCTTATTTGGTAAGTTTATAAATTAACAAATAAGACAGGAAAGAGTAAATATTCGCCCGCGAAATTCTTATTGAATTAGAATACTTTACCGCGATTCAATAAGAGTAAAAATAAGGATTTTTTTAAGAAGGATTACATTATCTATAAATATAGAATTTAGATAAATATACACACACATCTGGATATATTCTAGATCTTCTTTTTTGACTATATATTATATTTTTCTGTTTTAACAAATTCAATATAAAAAAAACCGAACTTTTTCTATTATCTATTAATGTGTATCTATCCGTACCGTAATATTTTGGAATATTATGAATTAGAGAAATTTACATGCTTTCTGATTCCATTCGCGAGGAGCTGGATGAGAAGAAACTCTCATGTCCAGTTTTGCAGTAGAGATGGAACTAAGAAAGAGAACCATCGACTATAACCCCAAAAGAACCAGATTTCGCAAACAACATAGAGGAAGAATGAAAGGAAAATCCTGCCGAGGCAATCGTATTTGTTTTGGTAGATATGCTCTTCAAGCACTTGAACCCGCTTGGATCACGGCGAGACAGATAGAAGCAGGACGAAGAGCAATAACACGATATGCACGTCGTGGTGGAAAAATATGGGTACGTATATTTCCCGACAAACCGGTTACACTAAGACCCACGGAAACACGTATGGGCTCGGGAAAGGGGTCCCCCGAATATTGGGTATCCGTTGTTAAACCTGGTCGTATACTTTATGAAATGGGGGGAGTATCTGAAACTGTAGCTAGAGCAGCTATCTCCATAGCTGCCAGTAAAATGCCCATACGAAGTCAATTTATTCGATTAGAGATATAGAACCCTAAAAGGGGTATGGAAGATAAAAAAAAATGCTCGGTTTTTCTTTCTGGAAAGACAATATTTCTTTCATCCTTTTGCATTGAAATAACAAATTGAAATCAAAATAATATGATTCAACCTCAGACCCTTTTAAATGTAGCAGATAATAGTGGAGCTCGAAAATTGATGTGTATTCGAGTCATAGGAGCTGCTGGTAATCAGCGATATGCTCGTATTGGTGATGTTATTGTTGCTGTAATCAAAGACGCATTGCCCCAAATGCCTCTAGAAAGATCCGAAGTAATTCGAGCTGTAATTGTACGTACATGTAAAGAGTTCAAATGCGAAGACGGTATAATAATCCGCTATGATGACAATGCTGCGGTTATAATTGATCAAAAAGGCAATCCAAAAGGAACTCGAGTTTTTGGCGCGATTGCCGAGGAATTGAGAGAATTGAATTTTACCAAAATAGTTTCATTAGCTCCTGAAGTATTATAAATACTAGTAGGCGAAATTGAGACCAAAGAATTAATTTAGTAGATTGTGTTTTACGTATATGTTTTAAAATCCAAAATGAAAAAAAAAAAAAGAAAACATGTTGATTATAGAAAAATTAGGAGGAACCTAGAATTAGAGTCTTATGGGCAAGGACACTATTGCTGATTTACTAACCTCTATAAGAAATGCGGACATGAATAAAAAAGGAACAGTTCGAGTAGTATCTACAAATATTACCGAAAACATTGTTAAAATACTTCTACGAGAGGGTTTTATTGAAAGTGTTCGGAAACATCAGGAACGTAACAGATATTTCTTGGTTTCAACTTTGCGACATCAAAAGAGAAAGACTATAAAAGGAATATATAGAACAAGAACCTTTTTAAAGCGTATCAGCCGACCCGGCTTACGAATTTATACCAACTATCAAGGAATTCCTAAAGTTTTGGGTGGAATGGGAATTGCTATTCTTTCTACTTCTCGAGGAATAATGACAGATCGAGAAGCTCGACTAAACAGAATTGGGGGAGAAGTCTTATGTTATATATGGTAATCGCCCCGCCTATAGTGCTCGAATTCTATCTCGCCCTTCCTATTTTTAAAATAAAAATAGAAAAATAGGAGAAAAAAAATATGACAGAAAAAAAAAATAGGAGAGAAAAAAAAAACCCGAGAGAAGCAAAAGTAACTTTCGAAGGTTTAGTTACGGAAGCCCTACCCAATGGAATGTTCCGCGTTCGGCTAGAGAATGACACCATCATCCTAGGCTATATTTCAGGAAAGATACGGTCTAGTTCTATACGAATACTGATGGGGGATAGGGTCAAAATTGAAGTAAGTCGTTATGATTCAAGCAAGGGACGTATAATTTATAGACTTCCCCATAAGGATTCGAAGCGTATCGAAGACTCGAAGGATAGCGAAGATTTGAAGGATAGCGAAGATTTGAAGGATACCAAAGATTCAAAGGATTAGGTTTTTCTTTTTTTTTCTAGGGTAATAAATTCTAAGTTCTAAAATTCAAGCGAAGAGACTTATTTTTTCCAAAAGATTAGATTCATAGTTTAAAAAAGGATACGGAAATATGAAAATAAGAGCTTCCGTTCGTAAAATTTGTACAAAATGTCGACTGATTCGTAGGCGTGGACGAATTAGAGTCATTTGCTCTAATCCGAAGCATAAACAAAGACAGGGGTAATCTTTCGAAAAAGAACTTTACTTTCTAAAAAGTAAAAAAAAGTACCCGCGGAAATGTTCCAATTCCAAATAAAATAATTTCATTTAAAATAATTAAAGTAAAGGGTTTATTTTACCCTGAAACGGATATCTTTGTATCTTTTTTTCTTTTTTTTATTTCTAACTCATATTTATGAGATAATAAAATATGGCAAAAGCTATACCAAAAATTGGTTCACGTAAGAAAGTGCGTATTGGTTTACGTAGGAATGCACGTTTTAGTTTACGGAAGAGTGCACGTAGAATAACAAAAGGGGTTATTCATGTTCAAGCTAGTTTCAACAATACCATTATAACTGTTACAGACCCACAAGGTCGGGTGGTTTTTTGGTCCTCGGCCGGTACTTGTGGATTCAAAAGCTCAAGAAAAGCATCACCCTATGCTGGTCAAAGAACAGCAGTAGATGCTATTCGTACAGTAGGTTTGCAACGAGCAGAAGTTATGGTAAAGGGCGCTGGTAGTGGAAGAGATGCCGCATTACGAGCCATTGCTAAAAGTGGTGTGCGATTAAGTTGTATACGCGATGTAACACCTATGCCGCATAATGGATGTCGACCGCCTAAAAAAAGACGTCTGTAAAAGAATTAACCCGCTTTCAACTTTCATTTCAAGAGAAATAAACGATTCAATGATAAAATAATAATACTAGTCTATTATGGTTCGAGAGGAGGTAGCAGGATCCACTCAAACACTACAGTGGAAGTGTGTTGACTCAAGAGTAGATAGTAAGCGCCTTTATTATGGTCGTTTCATTCTGTCCCCGCTTAGAAAAGGTCAAGCGGACACCGTCGGTATTGCCTTGCGAAGAGCTTTACTTGGAGAAATAGAAGGAACATGTATCACACGTGCAAAATTTGGGAGCGTGCCGCACGAGTATTCTACAATAGCAGGTATTGAAGAATCCGTACAAGAAATTTTACTAAATTTGAAAGAAATTGTATTGAGAAGTAATCTCTATGGAGTTAGAGACGCATCCATTTGCGTCAAAGGTCCTAGATACATAACTGCTCAAGATATCATCTTACCGCCTTCCGTAGAAATCGTTGATACGGCACAACCTATAGCTAACTTGACAGAGCCCATTGATTTCTGTATTGATTTACAGATCAAGAGAGATCGTGGATATCAGACAGAACTCAGAAAGAACTATCAAGATGGAAGTTATCCTATAGATGCTGTATCCATGCCTGTTCGAAATGTGAATTATAGTATTTTTTCTTGTGGGAATGGAAATGAAAAACACGAGATACTTTTTCTAGAAATATGGACTAATGGAAGTTTAACCCCTAAGGAAGCACTTTATGAGGCTTCTCGTAATTTGATTGATTTATTTCTTCCTTTTCTACACGCGGAGGAAGAGGGCGCTAGTTTCGAAGAAAATAAAAACAGGTTTACTCCACCCCTTTTTACTTTTCAAAAAAGATTAACTAATCTAAAGAAAAACAAAAAAGGAATTCCATTGAATTGTATTTTTATTGATCAATTAGAATTGACTTCTAGAACGTATAATTGTCTAAAAAGGGCCAATATACATACACTATTGGACCTTTTGAGTAAGACTGAAGAAGATCTTCTGAGAATTGACAGTTTTCGTATGGAAGATAGAAAACATATATGGGACACTCTAGAGAAGCATCTCCCAATTGATTTACTTAAGAATAAACTCTCGTTTTAAATCCATTGCAATTTTTTTTCTTCTTCTTTTTCGAGTTAGAATAAAAAGAAAACAATTTAGCATCTTTGGTACAATCTATATTTTCGCGAAATGGATCATAATAAAATGGATTTTAGGTATCTAGGGAAGATTCACTTGGAAGTAACTATTTCCTAGATACCTATGGTACTTCACGGTTGAATGAATCAAAAAATATCTAAAAAAGACCTAAAGTTAATGATTTATCAATGGGTAATGTTGCTCCAATACCTAACCAAAGAGCTACTACAGTACCGATTAAAAAAACGGTCGTAGCTACTGGGCGGCGAAATGGATTTTGGAATTTATTGACATTCTCTAGAAAAGGTACTGTCAATAAGCCTGTTGGCACAGAAACCATTAAAAGAACGCCCAATAACTTATTGGGTACCGTACGGAGTATTTGAAACACGGGAAAGAAGTACCACTCGGGTAATATTTCCAGAGGAGTTGCAAACGGATCTGCCGGTTCACCAATCATTGATGGCTCGAGAACCGCTAAACCTACATTACATGCAATAGTACCTAGAATTACTACTGGAAAAATATATAAAAGATCGTTGGGCCATGCGGGTTCCCCGTAATAATTATGTCCCATCCCTTTAGCTAATTTAGCTCTTAATACAGGATCATTTAAGTCTGGTTTCTTTGTTATTGGGATAGGTGAACTCTTTAGGATCCATCCCCCAAAGGAACCGGACATGAGAATTTATCATCATCCGGCTCGAGCAAGAGTGAAAGAAATAAGACCGCGGAAGATCCTTAATAGAATTAAGGTTTATAATGACTCAATGACTCTAGGCAAGAAAAGCTTTATCAGATTCTCTTTTCCGAAGTTGCACCTACAACTACTCATTGAAAATAATCCTATTCTTATGGGTAAATGCTCAATATCCAAGTGGGCTTACAAATTTGATCATGATCAATTGCTTTGTGGATTGTCTCATGTCTCTTGATTAGTTGGTATTTATCCCCTCAATATCGCAAGTTTCTTACCTCCAAACAAAATATTTACTTGTTACTAATAAAAAATCAAAAAGTTTAGCCTACATTCTTCCTTAGATCCCTTCTTTTACTCCGATAGTATTGCGGATCACAATCGATGCAAAGAAAATGAATGCATTTCCATACTATAATAAAAAGGTAAGTGTAATAAATAGAGAACTGGATCATGTCACATGACTTATTCCATTTCTACTCTATGGGATCTTACGGAGCCTGTTCATGGATGACATGGTTGCGGTATGATCATAGAAGATATTCTCCTCAAGTGAACCAGCCTATCCTTCCTAGGTAGGGGACTTACATGTTGATTGGATGCGGAGACACCTTTGGTTGTGAATTCTAATGTGGCAGATCCAATTCTTTATCTGCATGGCCAAATCAATAATTCAAGTCACACACTCCCATAATCCGCCTTTTTTCTTTCGTAAAATTAACTTCAACTATTTGTATTGTATAAAAATACTTTGGAGTTGAAGAGAAGTATCCAAATGACATGTGTTATTTTACAATAACCCATGCTTGTAGCAATGAAATACCAAAACCTACCCGATATGATATATGATAATTATAATTCTCTATGATATGCCTTCCCTATAAAGGACCCGAAATACCTTGCTTACGTATCATTGGAAAGTGCATTAACATAAATACGGCAGTAAGCAGAGGCAGTACAAAGGTATGTAAACTATAAAAACGAGTCAAAGTGGATTGGCCCACACTAGCACTTCCGCGTAATAACTCCACTAAAGGCGATCCTATTACCGGAATGGCGTCAGGTACACCTGTCACAATTTTGACTGCCCAATAGCCAATTTGATCCCAAGGCAAAGAATAACCAGTTACACCAAATGATGCAGTCAAAACAGCCAAAACCACACCTGTGACCCAAGTTAATTCGCGGGGTTTTTTAAATCCCCCTGTGAGATACACACGAAATACATGCAGGATCATCATTAAAACCATCATACTTGCTGACCATCGATGAACTGATCGGATTAACCAACCAAAGTTGGCCTCGGTCATTATGTATTGAACCGAGGAAAAAGCCTCTGTAACGGTTGGTCGGTAGTAAAAAGTCATAGCAAAACCGGTAGCGACTTGTACTAGAAAACAAGTAAGTGTAATTCCCCCTAAACAATAAAATATGTTGACATGGGGAGGAACATATTTACTAGTTATATCATCTGCAATTGCCTGAATCTCAAGACGTTCCTCAAACCAATCATATACTTTATTGAGATAGGTAACTAACCCGAGTCCCCCTCTAAGAGCCGTATATGAAAATTTCATCTCGTACGGCTCAAGCAGAAACACAAAAATTTTCAACGAATATTAGAAAAAAGGTTCAAAACTTCATCAGCCACTGAATTGGGTCGATTTGCCTTGAAGATATCAAATAAGAAAAATCCGGAATATCTTCTTTGTGATGATAATGCCAAAAAATCTCAAGTTGGCGCGTCTTTCTTTCTTCCTTTCCCTTATGTTGGTCATTAGAGGCTTCTTGACTTTTCTCTTCCCTATAAAGGATTTGTTTTTTTATGCGTAATATAGAAATTATCTTGTTGAGATCCTATGAATCAGTTCAATTAAAACCTTAGATTCATACTAGAGCCACGATGATTTAGTCTCAAGCTAAACAAAAGGCAAGGGTTCTTCGAATAAGAACCGCTTGATAATCATTTATTGAATCAGTGTAATGACTCGACAAAATCGAGAGAAAAAAAGTTGTCTTTTGGGCAAACAAAATTGGAAGGAAGAAAATTTCTTTTTTATTTTTATTTAAGAACTACTTGAATTTTTCAGTCTGGTTGCGAGGTCTTAATAGTGAGTATGAATCATAGTTCCATTTTTTTTTGATCCACTCTATCTATTTCGTGTTCCAGATACTAGAATAAATAATATCTGACGAATTAGAATCATCTTGATAGAGATAACAGGCCCTTTCTATGTATTATCAATAGGATCAATTCTAACAAGTCACACACTCATATTCCAGAGATACCGAAACAAAAAAATTCCGCGGTCGAACTACCATAATATCTAGAAATGTAGATCTTAAACTAGAAAGGCTTTTTTGGATGGAAAAACTCTGACTTCCTAGTTTTAGTTAGTAGAAACCTAATTGGTTAAAATTCCGTCCAGTAAAACGGAAGAATTATAAATTTCTAAAATGATAGATAGGAATATAGCGAATAAAGCCATTGCGATCCCCATAAAAGGAGTAGTCCCCCAACCCGGGGCGACTTTCCCATATTCCGAATTCAAGGGTTTCAGTAAACTACCTGCACCAGTTCGTTTTGGCCTAGGTTTAGAACTATCTTCAACGGTTTGTGTAGCCATAAATTCTATTTAATCATTGGTGTTGACTTTGTATACTATTCCGTTGTAGTTGTAAATACACGATCTTTTCGTAGATCCATTGTAATCTTGAAATTCTATAAAAATGGAAACAGCAACTTTAGTCGCCATCTCCATATCTGGTTTACTTGTAAGCTTTACTGGGTATGCCTTATATACCGCGTTTGGGCAACCCTCTCAACAATTAAGAGATCCATTCGAAGAACACGGAGACTAATTTAAGTAAGAAGTCTCCCAGATAGGGGGACTTCTTACTTAAATGAAATTATTTTATTCTTTTAGTTGGAGTTGGTGGAACCTTAGGTGGTTCTCGGAAGAAGATAGCGAAAAAAATTATCCCTAAAGTCGAAACTAAAAGGAACGTATAAACCAATGCTTCCATAGATTCGATCCTGGTTTATTTACAATTATAACTTCCACACCTATTCATTTGTCATTTGGGATAATTTCCCATATAAAGAAAGAAAAAGAGTCAAAGAAAGGATGGGAGATGTTTCCCATGTCAAATCAAAAAAGAGAGGTGAAAGATACTATAACAATGTGTATCAAACTGCCTGTTTCCTTGTAGTTGGATCTCCCACTTTTTGGAATGTTCCAAATTCCACTTGAGCATCCAAATCTGGATCAATACCAGCAAAAACATCTCGGAACAATGTTCTAGCGCCATGCCAAATGTGTCCGAAAAAGAAGAGCAAAGCAAAGGTAGCATGACCAAAAGTGAACCAACCCCTTGGACTGCTGCGAAAAACACCATCAGATTTCAAAGTAGCCCGGTCTAATTCAAAAATTTCCCCTAATTGAGAACGCCTCGCATATTTTTTTACAGTAGCAGGATCAGAATAACTTACTCCATTAAGTTCGCCACCATAGAACTCCACCGTTACACCTACTTGTTCAACACTATATTTGGATTCTGCTCTTCTAAAAGGAACGTCTGCTCTAACAATTCCCTCCTCATCTACCAAAACAACCGGAAATGTTTCAAAAAAAGTAGGCATACGGCGTACAAAAAGCTCACGTCCTTCTTTATCTCTAAAGACGGGATGTCCTAACCATCCAACAGCTATTCCATCCCCATTGTCCATTGAGCCTGCTCTGAATAATCCCCCTTTTGCCGGATTATTACCAATATAATCATAAAAGGCTAATTTTTCGGGAATTTTAGACCAAGCTTCTGATAAACTAAGATTTTCGGCTAAACCATTGCTAACTCTTCGATATATTTCTTGCTGAAAGTATCCCTGATCCCACTGATAACGAGTAGGCCCAAATAATTCGATTGGGGTCGTTGCTGACCCATACCACATAGTTCCAGCAACTACGAAAGCTGCAAAAAAAACAGCAGCGATACTACTGGAAAGTACAGTTTCAATATTGCCCATACGTAATCCTTTATATAGACGTTGAGGCGGACGGACACTAAGATGGAATAAGCCCGCTAATATACCCAATGTACCCGCAGCAATATGATGAGAAGCTATTCCCC
>NW_028260049.1:5000-20000 GCF_056163025.1 Triticum urartu | reverse complement strand
GATTTTCTTGTTTCTATCTACTAGACGCCGTAGAGAATTGAGAATTTTCATGTCTTTCAATTCTCGTACTCGTAATTGGAAAGTTATGGAAGGAGACCCATCATTTTGCAATGAAAACAACATATAAAACTCTGGACAATTTCGAAATCAGGCCAAGCGTCTTAATACATATGCAAAAAAATTCATTATTGGCCCACCATTGATTAGAAGATTTAGCTTGTATGAATCGCTATTGGTTTGATACGAATAATGACAATCGTTTCAGTATGTTAAGGATACAGATGTATCCACAATTCATTTAGAGTTACTTAATAGTCTATTTCTTATACCATATCTCTATCCCGTGAAATTCTCGAGCCAAAAGATGGATGCATATGCTGTGTTTCATTTTGCTAAATGATATCAATTAAATGGTGTATCAATTCCATAAATTGCATATAGCAATAAATAAATCAGCAAAATTCTTTCTAATATTTTAGATAGAAGAAACATTTCTTCTATCTAAAATATTAGAAAGAATGTACCCTTCTATCCAAATCCAATTTGCATCGATAAAATAAATCCAAATTCCAGTAGTAGATGAATAATTGCAAATTTGTGTGTGTACGAGATTAGAATAACTTCAAAATAACTGACATAATTTTGTATTTTTCCTGATCAGAAAAATACATGAAAAAGAAAGGAGGTAGAAAAATTTTTGGATTTATGGTTAAAGAAGAAAAAGAAGAAAACAGGGGTTCTGTTGAATTTCAAGTATTCAGTTTCACCAATAAGATACGGAGACTTGCTTCACATTTGGAATTACACAAAAAAGATTTTTCATCGGAAAGAGGTCTACGAAGACTTTTGGGAAAACGTCGACGTTTGCTGGCTTATTTGGCAAAGAAAAATAGAGTACGTTATAAGAAATTAATCGGTCAGTTGAATATTCGGGAGCAGTAATTTAATCGTTCAAATTTTTTTCTTGTTTTATTATTTTTTTAGTAGTCTTATAGTAGTCTTAGATTTTTCATTTTGATGAGCCTCGCTTTGAGGAATTCATGGAATAATCCATTTTCATGGAATAATGAATTAAGGAAGAAAGGATATGAGTCTACCGCTTACAAGAAAAGATCTCATGATAGTCAATATGGGCCCTCAACACCCATCAATGCATGGTGTTCTTCGACTGATCGTTACTCTCGATGGTGAGGATGTTATTGATTGTGAACCCATATTAGGGTATTTACACAGAGGAATGGAAAAAATCGCGGAAAACCGAACTATTATACAATACTTACCTTATGTAACAAGGTGGGATTATTTAGCTACTATGTTTACAGAAGCAATAACAGTAAATGCACCAGAATTCTTGGAGAATATTCAAATACCACAAAGAGCCAGCTATATTAGGGTAATTATGTTAGAATTAAGCCGGATAGCTTCTCACTTGCTATGGCTTGGACCTTTTATGGCGGATCTCGGCGCACAGACTCCTTTTTTCTATATTTTTAGAGAGAGAGAATTAATATATGATCTATTTGAAGCTGCTACAGGTATGCGAATGATGCACAATTACTTTCGCATCGGAGGAGTAGCCGCCGATCTACCTTATGGATGGATCGATAAATGTTTAGATTTCTGTGATTATTTTTTACGCGGAGTTGTTGAATATCAACAACTTATTACACAGAATCCAATTTTTTTAGAGCGAGTTGAAGGAGTAGGTTTTATTAGCGGAGAAGAAGCAGTAAATTGGGGCTTATCGGGACCGATGTTACGAGCTTCTGGAATACAATGGGATCTTCGTAAAGTAGATCCTTATGAGTCTTACAACCAATTTGATTGGAAAGTCCAATGGCAAAAAGAAGGGGATTCGTTAGCTCGCTATTTAGTACGAATTGGTGAAATGAGGGAATCCATCAAAATAATTCAACAAGCTGTAGAAAAAATTCCTGGAGGACCTTATGAAAATTTAGAAGTCCGACGCTTTAAGAAAGAAAATAATTCTGAATGGAATGATTTTGAGTATAAATTTCTTGGTAAAAAACCTTCGCCCAATTTTGAATTGTCAAGACAAGAGCTTTATGTAAGAGTAGAAGCCCCAAAAGGTGAATTAGGGATTTATCTAGTAGGAGATGATAGCCTTTTCCCCTGGAGATGGAAAATCCGTCCACCCGGGTTTATTAATTTGCAAATTCTTCCTCAGCTAGTTAAAAAAATGAAATTGGCTGATATCATGACGATATTAGGTAGTATAGATATCATTATGGGGGAAGTTGATCGTTGAAATGATAATAGATAGGGTAGAGGTAGAAACTATCAATTCTTTTTCGAAATTGGAATTATTAAAAGAAGTCTATGGACTGATATCGATTCTACCCATTTTGACCCTCCTTTTGGGAATAACAATAGAGGTACTCGTAATTGTGTGGTTAGAAAGAGAAATATCTGCGTCGATACAACAACGTATTGGTCCTGAATATGCTGGCCCCCTGGGCCTGCTTCAAGCTATAGCAGATGGGACTAAGCTACTTTTTAAAGAAGATATTCTGCCATCCCGAGGAGATATTTCTTTATTTAGCATTGGACCCTCTATAGCAGTCATATCAGTTTTATTAAGTTTTTTAGTTATCCCTTTGGGATATCATTTTGTTTTAGCCGATCTTAGTATTGGTGTTTTTTTATGGATTGCCATTTCAAGTATAGCTCCTATTGGTCTTCTTATGGCAGGATATAGCTCAAATAATAAATATTCTTTTTCAGGCGGTCTACGAGCTGCTGCTCAATCCATTAGTTATGAAATACCATTAACTTTTTGTGTGCTAGCAATATCTCTACGTGTGATTCGTTAAAATAGATCTTTTTCCTATAAAATCCATTAACTATTTATATTCCTTTTCTTATTTAGTATTTGGGTTGGTAAGTTAAACTAGATAGCTATATGAGTGAAACAAAACAGCTTATAAATTTGTAGTAAAAAGAAAAAATCTCATTTCCTACGTACAAGAAAAAAGTGGAAGTAAACATAAGCAGTGTAAACTCTTTATCCCAAGGTTGATATTTTTTAATTAGTCATCATATCTTGAAGCGGCCAAGAATAAAGGATTCACGATATGGAATTCCATTACTAGAATACTCCTAGTTATTACTATAACTTAATAATCCATAAGAAGAATCCACCAAAAGTTAGTGAAGGGTTAGGAACACTAAAGTACATAAAGGATTAGTAATGGAAAATCTAAAACATTAGAGATTTTTGCCCATAAAAGGAATCATAATAAGGACTTGCAATTTGTAGAAATTATCAAGTAGTACTTTCTTCGGATTCCGATCCAGAGTATGTTCCCATTCACTTGTTAAGGAAATGGCTATCAAGAACGAATTAACCCTTTATCCATTTTTTCTTTTTAAATACCCCCTCCCTGGGGAAAGAAGAATAGTAAAAAAGATATGGAGTGCACTAGAAAAAATTTTCATTATTTCCTTCCTCTATCCATATTCATGCAGAATTGCTCATGAACTAATACCACAACTCTTTCCATTTATTAATTGAATTCCTATAACAAGTAACAAGTGTTTTATTCCAAGATTAAGTTATTACTGAACAAAGAAAAATTTTCATTATATTATAAAGGATGAGATCAATTCGGAAGCGCTTTTTCTTATTCTAGCAGACGGAATTCCTTTGGTCTAATTTAGGACTTTCAAATCTATTTTATTTTATCTAATTCTATCTACGCCCCCGGGGCTAGGAACAAAACAGTCCTTTCCTTTTTCTGATCATAGAGAAGCCGTATGAAGCTAAGGTTTCATGTACGGTTTTGAAATAGCGGTGGGAACTGTGATGTTATCACCGACTATGATTATCTAACAGTTCAAGTACAGTTGATATAGTTGAAGCACAGT
This sequence comes from Triticum urartu, assembly GCF_056163025.1. Taxonomy (NCBI): domain Eukaryota; kingdom Viridiplantae; phylum Streptophyta; class Magnoliopsida; order Poales; family Poaceae; genus Triticum; species Triticum urartu. Next base: position 16,112 of record NW_028260049.1, on the reverse strand, counting down.
CAAAATACGGTTTTTTTGGATGGAATATTTGGCGTCAGCCTATAGGTTTTCTGGTTTTTTTAATTTCTTCTTTGGCAGAATGTGAAAGATTACCCTTTGATTTACCAGAAGCGGAGGAAGAATTAGTAGCAGGTTACCAAACTGAATATTCCGGTATCAAATATGGTTTATTTTATCTTGTTTCTTACCTAAATTTATTAGTTTCTTCTTTATTTGTAACAGTTCTCTACTTGGGCGGGTGGAATTTATCTATTCCCTATATATCCTTTTTTGATTTTTTCCAAATGAATAAAGCAGTTGGAATTTTGGAAATGACAATGGGTATATTTATTACATTAACTAAAGCTTATTTATTTCTCTTCATTTCTATCACAATAAGATGGACTTTACCGAGGATGAGAATGGATCAGTTATTAAATCTTGGATGGAAATTTCTTTTACCTATTTCCCTGGGCAATCTCTTATTAACAACCTCTTCTCAACTTGTTTCACTATAAATAAGATAATACAATAATAGTAAGAATATTTTCAACACAAAAGCTCTCTCAAACAAGAGAAAGAAACATATCTTTTTCATAGATATTTAGAATGAATATGTTCCCTATGGTAACTGGGTTCATGAGTTATGGTCAACAAACAATACGTGCTACAAGGTACATAGGTCAAAGTTTCATAACTACCTTATCCCACACAAATCGTTTACCTATAACGATTCACTACCCTTATGAAAAATCAATTACACCAGAGCGTTTCCGAGGGCGAATCCACTTTGAATTTGATAAATGTATTGCTTGTGAAGTATGTGTTCGCGTATGTCCGATAGATTTACCCGTTGTGGATTGGAGATTTGAAAAGGATATTAAAAGAAAACAATTGCTTAATTATAGTATTGATTTCGGAGTTTGTATATTTTGTGGCAATTGTGTTGAGTACTGTCCAACAAGCTGTTTATCAATGACTGAAGAATATGAACTTTCTACCTATGATCGTCATGAATTGAATTACAATCAAATTGCTTTAAGTCGGTTACCAATCTCCATAATGGGAGATTACACAATTCAAACAATTAGGAATTCGTCTGAAAGTAAAATAAACAAAGAAAAATCTTCGAATTCAAGAACGATTACTGATTACTAAACTTTGATTTTGTCTTTCTGTTATAAAAATCTAATAATTCTTTATTAAACTTTAAAATTAAACTATAAAGAAAAACGAAAAACTACTGCTTATTGGAAATTATTTCTTATTTTAAATCAGACTAGATTTTCGTGATATAATATAATTTATAACTATAAGTTTATACACAAAAAAATACCCTAATCCTTTTTTCCTTCCTTGAATCCTTTAGTTTTAGTCAGTTCATGAAAAATTTTATACTATTAATTTCTTTTTATCCATAATGGATTTACCTGGACCAATACATGAGATTCTTATGCTATTTGGGGGATTTGTTCTTCTACTAGGGGGTCTAGGAGTAGTATTACTTACCAACCCCATTTATTCTGCCTTTTCGCTGGGATTAGTTCTTGTTTGTATATCCTTATTCTATTTTTTATTAAATTCCTACTTTGTAGCTGTCGCACAACTTCTTATTTATGTGGGAGCCATAAATGTCTTGATCATATTCGCTGTAATGTTCGTAAATGGCTCAGAATGGTCTAAAGATAAGAATTATTGGACTATTGGAGATGGGTTCACTTCACTCGTTTGTATAACTATTGTTTTTTCACTAATGACTACTATCCCAGATACGTCGTGGTATGGAATTCTTTGGACTACAAGATCAAACCAAATAGTAGAACAGGGTCTCATAAATAATGTTCAACAAATTGGAATTCATTTAGCAACCGATTTTTATCTTCCGTTTGAACTCATTTCCATAATTCTTCTAGTTTCTTTAATAGGTGCAATTACTATGGCTCGGCAATAAGAAAACTTAGAAAAAGTACAAATTATAAGAATTGCAAATCTAAAATAAATAACTAAAGAATCACAATTTTGATTTAGTAAAATCCATCTACTGCCAACAAATACCTCCTTTTTTTTTTTTTTTTTTTTCTTTTGTTGTGTAATTGTTCTATTGTAATTAATTGAATCGGTTCAATTCTTGCCCTCATATTGAAATGAATCGAGATTGATAAGGAGTTAGTTAATGATGTTTGAGCATGTACTTTTTTTGAGTGTCTATTTATTTTCGATTGGTATCTATGGATTGATCACAAGCCGAAACATGGTTAGAGCTCTAATATGTCTTGAACTTATACTGAATTCAATTAATCTAAATCTCGTAACATTTTCTGATCTATTTGATAGTCGCCAATTAAAAGGAGATATTTTCGCAATTTTTGTTATAGCCCTTGCAGCTGCTGAAGCCGCTATTGGACTATCCATTCTTTCTTCCATCCATCGTAATAGGAAATCCACTCGTATCAATCAATCTAATTTATTGAATAATTAGACTTTTGAATAATTAGACATAGAATCCTCTAAACAAAGGCGCACATATTAAAATAAATAGAAATCAATACTATTTTCTTAGTATTATTTGAGAATATCCATTTTTTTTAGTAGATTATTGCATAGTATTCTTTTTCACTTAAATGAATTTTTGTATTTGTAATTCATTGATATTGCAATTTGAATATTGCAATAATTTATATTGAAAAGACGATAGCCAATTTATTGGCTAATTCGAATTCGTCTGTACAATTCGTAAAATTCTTTCTTATTTCTTATTTATTGTTGAAATCCAAAATTAAAGTCTCTTGGCTCTCTTCACGCTTTCTCACAAACAGATTAAAAAATAGATTTTTTTTTTTGAAGTTTGGATAAACCATTGCTTCGTCTGGTGTCTACAATACATATGACTCATTATAGTACTAATTTCATTTTTACCAGATCGAAAAATTTTATGTTGAAAAGAAAAATTTATAGATCCAATGTCACATTCCGTAAAAATTTACGATACATGTATAGGATGCACTCAATGTGTACGAGCTTGTCCAACAGATGTATTAGAAATGATACCCTGGGATGGATGTAAAGCCAAGCAAATTGCTTCCGCGCCGAGAACCGAAGATTGTGTGGGTTGTAAGAGATGTGAATCTGCCTGCCCGACAGATTTTTTAAGTGTCCGCGTTTATTTAGGGCCTGAAACAACACGTAGCATGGCTCTATCTTATTGATACGTTACAAAAAACTTCACTCGAATCGTCTGATTCCTCTTTACCGAAGAAGCCTGTGCTCGAAATAATCGAGCACGGGCTTTTCTGGTCAAAACGTATCTTGTCTTTATCACTTTATCATGAGTTATTTTCCTTGGTTAACAATACTTGTTGTTTTGCCGATATTTGCAGGTTCATTAATTTTCTTTTTACCTCATAAGGGAAACAAAGTCGTTAGGTGGTATACTATATCTATTTGTTTATTAGAATTCCTTCTAATGACTTATGCGTTCTGTTATCATTTCCAACTGGAGGATCCCTTAATCCAATTAAAGGAGGATTATAAATGGATAGATGTCTTCGATTTCCACTGGAGATTGGGAATCGATGGACTTTCATTAGGATCTATTTTATTGACAGGATTTATCACTACTTTAGCTACTTTAGCAGCTTGGCCAATTACACGGAATTCGCGATTATTCTATTTCCTGATGCTCGCAATGTATAGTGGTCAAATAGGATTATTTTCTTCGCGAGACCTTTTACTTTTTTTTATCATGTGGGAGTTAGAATTAATTCCTGTTTACTTACTTTTATCCATGTGGGGGGGGAAGAGGCGTCTATATTCAGCTACAAAGTTTATTTTGTATACTGCAGGCGGTTCCATTTTTTTCTTAATCGGAGTTCTGGGTATGGGCTTATATGGTTCCAACGAACCAGGATTAGATTTGGAAAGATTAATTAATCAATCATACCCTGCAACCTTGGAAATACTTTTATATTTTGGCTTCCTTATTGCTTATGCTGTCAAATTGCCGATTATACCCCTACATACGTGGTTACCAGATACCCATGGGGAAGCACATTATAGTACATGTATGCTTTTAGCGGGAATATTATTAAAGATGGGAGCATATGGATTGATTCGGATCAACATGGAATTGTTACCTCATGCTCATTATCTATTTTCGCCCTGGTTAGTAATAATAGGAGCGATCCAAATAATCTATGCAGCTTCAACTTCTCTTGGTCAACGAAATTTCAAAAAAAGAATAGCTTATTCCTCTGTATCTCACATGGGTTTCATAATTATAGGAATTGGTTCCATAACCAACATTGGACTCAATGGAGCTATTTTACAAATATTATCCCATGGATTTATTGGTGCTACACTTTTTTTCTTGGCAGGAACCGCTTCTGATAGAATGCGTCTTGTTTATCTCGAAGAACTGGGGGGAATATCTATCCCAATGCCTAAAATTTTTACCATGTTTAGTAGCTTTTCAATGGCTTCTCTTGCCTTACCAGGAATGAGTGGTTTTGTCGCAGAATTAGTAGTATTTTTTGGACTAATTACTAGTCCAAAATTTCTGTTAATGCCAAAAACACTAATTACTTTTGTAATGGCAATTGGAATGATATTAACTCCTATTTATTTATTATCTATGTTACGCCAGATGTTCTATGGATACAAGCTATTTAATGTTCCAAACGCAAATTTTGTGGATTCTGGACCACGAGAACTCTTTATTTTAATCTGTATCTTTTTACCAGTAATAGGAATTGGTATTTATCCAGATTTTGTTCTCTCCCTATCCGTTGACAGGGTAGAGGCTCTCTTATCCAATTATTATCCTAAATAGGTTTGCTTTTTTTTACTCGTCTGCTCTATTAATGCAGAAATAAGTAAAAAAGTATATAATGCAGAAATAAGTAAAAAAGTATAATTAGATCTATCTCGAATTTTTGAGAACCCTTTGATAAGGCGTTCAAGGGGTTCTCAAATAAAACATAAAAGTAAAAACCTTCATTTCATGAAGGTTTTATTTTATGTAATCATTTAGGTGTTAATGTAAACGAACCATAACTATGTAAGCCTATTCCTAATAGATTTATACCAAAATAACAAATCCAAATTATAAGAAATCCTATCAAAGCTATAAGTGCAGAATTCGTACCCTTCCAATTTGGATTTGTTCTACTATGTAAATAAATTGCGAATATGGTCCAAGTAATAAATGCCCAAGTTTCCTTAGGATCCCAATTCCAATAGGATCCCCAGGCCTCATTAGCCCATACTGCTCCACAAAGAATACCTACGGTTAAAAGGGTAAATCCTAGGCTAATGACACGATAACTCCAAGAATCCAAACGCTCCGTTAATTGATATTTGTAATAATTTGGAAATGAAGGGACAGAGGTTCTTTTTAAAGCACTTCTTTTTGCATAAAAATATTTAATATCACTAAAGAAAAATGTTTTATTTAAAACATTTTTTTTCTTTTTAGAAAAGAAATGGAAATTATTTCGAAATCTAATGATTAGAATAGCGGCAGATAATAAGGATCCGCACAAAAGAGTTGCATAGCTTAATAACATCATACTGACATGCATCATTAACCACTGAGATTGTAGAGCAGGTACTAGTATCGTGGATTGATGCATTTCAGTTAAAAGACCCGATGTGGCAAAGCCTTGCGTTAAAATAGTACTTGGCGTAGTTATTGTGCTTAAATCATTTTTAGAGTTCTGTATTTTAGGAATGGTATGAAGAATATACAGGGCCCATGAAAGGAAGATCAATGACTCATATAAATTACTTAATGGAAAATGTCCCGAGGAAGCCCAACGAGAAACTAAGAATCCTGTTATAGAGAAAAAAGTAACTATCATTCCTTTTTCTGACGAATCGCGTAATCCTCCAAGTTCACGAACTAATAAGGTTATAAAATGAATCGTAATCACAATTGAAATCGTTGAGAAAGAGATATGAGTTAGTATATGTTCTAAAGTTGCAAATAGCATAAGGGGAAGGTCCCATTACAAAATTGTAAATTTCGAATTGATTTCTAATCTATTGTATTCTTTTTCAAGAATGCCGCCACTCGGATTCGAACCGAGATGCTTGAGCACTGCTTCCTAAGAGCAGCGTGTCTACCAATTTCACCATGGCGGCTAACTTCAAATAATAGGTAACTTAAAAGAATAATAGCTATTATCTTGGGAATCGTCGATATTGGGAAAGTCCATAAAATTTAGGAACATTAGAGTTTTCATTAAAATAGACTTCGTTTGGTAGTATCGTTTCCATTTTTTTTTTTTACAATAAACTCTTGCTTTGCCCAATAGAAACACAAACACTGCTTGAAAGAGTTGGAACTTCTTTTTTCTAACTTGCAATTATAGAACTAATTTTTTCTAATTAATTTCCCCTTTACATTTTGAAAATTCTTTCAATACAATGAAAAAAATCCAAAAGGGTTTCTATTTAATGATGAAATTAAAATAAAATGGATAAATAGAAAAGGCTTTTTGGATTTTTTAAAAATTTCTAGAATGAAAGTCTTTATGCTCTTATTAATAAGATTTACTAACCTTATGATTTTGGAGAAGATAGGTGGAAGTTGTAAGTCCTATTGTAAGAATACTCCACTTTTCATAATTTTCCTAATAGAATATGAGGATTCTATTAGGAAAATTATGAAAAGTTCATTGATAGGAAAAGAATACTTAGCACACAGTATACCAAACAAAACTTTTTTTTTCTTGTATATATAAGATAAGAGGGGTTTTTTGTTCTAAGAATATTGTACCGAGTAATTCGACACATAAAAGTACATTCAAAGAAGAATCCAAATTATTAAATAATTGGAATTCTTTTTTGATAAGTCAATTCATATTATTCCAAAATCTTATTATTTGTTTGTTGCCCAGAAAAACCCTTTGGTTTTGGATGCTCATTACCGCTCGAAAATGATCTTGATTTTACTAAAGAATAAGATTGTACTATGGAAAAATAAGTCTTTTTCTTCCAAATATTTTTACGAATACGCTTTTTTGACATTGAAGTACGTTTTTTTGGAACTGCCATTCAAAAAGGAAATTACTTTTTTCTAGTTGTATGTGAAAGACATCTATTGCTGCAAATCAATCCTTCTTTCTTCTTTTTATTAGTATTTATACTTAGATACTGAAAGATACTTAAATTTTGAATTATTTTTTACTTCATTTTGTCTAATGCGGATAAGACAACAAGAATTTTTTAACATTTTTTCTTTATATATTTTATACTTTTTTTTTAATAATATAGAATATATAGAAGGGTTTCTCATTTAAATCTATTTATATCTATTTATATATCAAGTATACTCCATATATAGATATATGGTATGGAAGCCTATCCCCCATATAAGATAAGACGGGGGGATAAAAAGAAGGGAAAATGAAAATAGTTAATTAAGTTCAGAATGGTATTCCATAAAGGAAAGGAATTCCAATCAAAACAAAAAATACTGAGTCTCTTAAACAAGACATTCTAAAACTTAGGTAATTTATAGTCATTAGAATTTTAGTTCTATATGAAGTAAGGACTATTCGATAATTTCTTATAAACATAGGTTTTCATTGGAATTCACTCAATCAGTTAATTATGGAACAAGAGAGCTGTTTCATCTTTGTTTTAAAGAAATATAAAAATGAATTATGAATAGAAAGTAAAATGATTCCACTTTTTTTTTTTTATTTTTATAAATATCTTTATTTAGTTAATAAAATAACTTCGTTACCTAGTTATTTTATTAACTTTTTTAATTTAACCAACTAAACCCATTCTTAATTTTTAATTATTTCAATGAGATAAATTTTGGAAAAATTAAGAATTTCAGTATTTTTTCTTATTCTTTTTATTTATTCTTTCAGAAAGAGATAAGAATTGGTTTGGTGAATCGGAAACAATTTTATAGAAAAATTGAAGTAAAAATTGAAGTAAAAATTGCAATTTCTTTTCTTATGGAACATACATATCAATATGCATGGGTAATCCCTCTTCTCCCACTTCCAGTTATTATGTCAATGGGATTTGGCCTTATTCTTATTCCGACAGCAACAAAAAATCTTCGTCGCATATGGGCTTTTCCTAGTGTTTTACTCTTAAGTATAGCTATGGTATTCTCAGTTCAACTGTCTATTCAACAAATAAATGGAAGTTCGATCTATCAATATCTATGGTCTTGGACCGTCAATAATGATTTTTCTTTAGAATTTGGATACTTGATTGACCCACTTACTTCTATTATGTTAATACTAATTACTACTGTAGGAATCCTGGTTCTTATTTATAGTGATGGTTATATGTCTCACGATGAAGGATATTTGAGATTTTTTGTTTATATAAGTTTTTTCAATACTTCCATGTTGGGATTGGTTACTAGCTCCAATTTGATACAAATTTATTTTTTTTGGGAACTCGTGGGAATGTGTTCTTATTTATTGATAGGCTTTTGGTTTACACGACCAATCGCAGCGAGTGCTTGTCAAAAAGCTTTTGTAACTAATCGTGTAGGGGATTTTGGTCTATTATTAGGAATTTTAGGTTTTTTTTGGATAACAGGTAGTTTAGAGTTTAGGGATTTGTTCAAAATAGCTAATAACTGGATTCCTAATAATGGAATTAACTCTTTACTTACTACTTTGTGTGCTTTTTTATTATTCCTTGGTGCAGTTGCGAAATCCGCACAATTCCCTCTTCACGTATGGTTACCCGATGCTATGGAAGGGCCCACTCCTATTTCGGCTCTTATACACGCAGCAACTATGGTTGCTGCGGGAATTTTTCTTCTAGCTCGACTTCTTCCTCTTTTCATATCTTTACCTTTGATAATGAGTTTTATTTCTTTAGTAGGTACAATAACACTATTCTTAGGAGCTACTTTAGCTCTTGCTCAGAGAGATATTAAAAGAAGCTTAGCCTATTCTACAATGTCTCAATTGGGTTATATGATGTTAGCTCTAGGTATAGGTTCTTATCAAGCTGCTTTATTCCATTTGATCACTCATGCTTATTCAAAAGCTTTATTGTTCTTGGGATCCGGATCCGTTATTCATTCAATGGAACCTCTTGTTGGATATTCACCAGATAAAAGTCAAAATATGGTTCTTATGGGCGGTTTAAGAAAATACATTCCAATCACAAGAACTACTTTTTTATGGGGTACACTTTCTCTTTGTGGTATTCCACCTCTTGCTTGCTTCTGGTCCAAAGATGAAATCCTTAGTAATAGTTGGTTGTATTCGCCCTTTTTTGGAATAATAGCCTCCTTTACTGCAGGATTAACTGCCTTTTATATGTTTCGGATATATTTACTTACATTTGATGGGTATTTGCGTGTTCATTTTCAAAATTACAGTAGCACTAAAGAGAGTTCCTTGTATTCAATATCCTTATGGGGAAAAAGGATACCCAAAGGAGTGAATAGGGATTTCGTTTTATCAACAACGAAGAGTGGAGTTTCTTTTTTTTCACAAAATATACCAAAAATTCAAGGTAATACAAGAAATAGGATAGGATCCTTTACTACGTCTTTTGGGGCTAAAAAAACTTTTGCCTATCCGCATGAAACGGGAAATACTATGTTATTTCCTCTTCTTATATTACTACTTTTCACTTTGTTCATTGGATTCATAGGAATCTCTTTTGATAATGGAGGAATTGGTAATGGAATAGCAGAGTTAACCATATTATCAAAGTGGTTAACTCCCTCAATAAACTTTACCCAGGAAAGTTCTAATTCTTTTGTAAATTCATATGAATTTATTACTAATGCAATTTCTTCTGTAAGTCTAGCTATCTTTGGTTTATTCATAGCATATATCTTCTATGGATCCGCTTATTCTTTTTTTCAGAATTTGGATTTAATAAACTCTTTTTACAAAGGAAATCCTAAAAAAGAATTTTTAGATCAAGTAAAAAAAAATATATACAGTTGGTCATATAATCGTGGTTATATAGATATTTTCTATACTAGGGTCTTTACCCTCGGTATAAGAGGGTTAACCGAACTCACGGAGTTTTTTGATAAGGGTGTTATTGATGGAATTACCAATGGAGTGGGTCTTGCTAGTTTTTGTATAGGAGAGGAAATTAAATATGTAGGGGGAGGTCGAATCTCGTCTTATTTATTCTTTTTTTTATGTTATGTATCTGTGTTTTTATTCTTTTTTCTTTCTTAAGTTAAGGAATTTACAACAAGTCTCTTGCAAAAATAACTATCCTATCCCCTTTCTACAATCTCTCTATATCCTTGTTACATAAGGTAAGTATTGTATAATAGTTCGGTTTTCCGCGATTTTTTCCATTCCTCTGTGTAAATACCCTAATATGGGTTCACAATCAATAACATCCTCACCATCGAGAGTAACGATCAGTCGAAGAACACCATGCATTGATGGGTGTTGAGGGCCCATATTGACTATCATGAGATCTTTTCTTGTAAGCGGTAGACTCATATCCTTTCTTCCTTAATTCATTATTCCATGAAAATGGATTATTCCATGAATTCCTCAAAGCGAGGCTCATCAAAATGAAAAATCTAAGACTACTATAAGACTACTAAAAAAATAATAAAACAAGAAAAAAATTTGAACGATTAAATTACTGCTCCCGAATATTCAACTGACCGATTAATTTCTTATAACGTACTCTATTTTTCTTTGCCAAATAAGCCAGCAAACGTCGACGTTTTCCCAAAAGTCTTCGTAGACCTCTTTCCGATGAAAAATCTTTTTTGTGTAATTCCAAATGTGAAGCAAGTCTCCGTATCTTATTGGTGAAACTGAATACTTGAAATTCAACAGAACCCCTGTTTTCTTCTTTTTCTTCTTTAACCATAAATCCAAAAATTTTTCTACCTCCTTTCTTTTTCATGTATTTTTCTGATCAGGAAAAATACAAAATTATGTCAGTTATTTTGAAGTTATTCTAATCTCGTACACACACAAATTTGCAATTATTCATCTACTACTGGAATTTGGATTTATTTTATCGATGCAAATTGGATTTGGATAGAAGGGTACATTCTTTCTAATATTTTAGATAGAAGAAATGTTTCTTCTATCTAAAATATTAGAAAGAATTTTGCTGATTTATTTATTGCTATATGCAATTTATGGA